>NW_027223774.1:13931816-14083562 GCF_028538775.1 Myotis yumanensis
GTTCAATTTGTAACAATGAAATTGGGGGTCACTACAACATGAGGAACTGTGTTAAAGGGTCGCGGCATTAGGAAGGTTGGGAACCACTGCTCTAGACTCTGGACAAATAGGACATAATTCCTTTAAAAAAAATTTGACAACCTAAGTGAAGTAAAGTTTTTATTAACATTTACACACATTTAGTTACTAGTGATCATTATTTTCTACATAAATTTACTTTATTTTTTGTGTGGCTCATTTCTTTTACTCATATTCCCTTGAGTTTATCTTACTAACCTTAATAAGCATTGTCAATAGTAAGCCTTTATCTAGTATGTATAAGTATATCCTGTCAATTCTAATTTTGCAAATGTATAAGTATGAGTGCATGTGAGAAAGGGATATGGGAAAGTGAAAATAGCTAGTTTGTAAAAGAGGGTAGCAACAATGGAAATTATTTTTGTCTATTTCAGATTTGTATTATCTTTTTCAGATTATTTTGTGAAATAATAAAGATACAATAAAACAAACAAAACACACACACACACACACACACACACACAGAGTCTAGCGCACAACATGCACTCAAGATCAGTTGTTTTCCATGAACCTTTCCAAGGAAGAGAAAAAAGATGTGCCTAATCTTTGAGAAATAAAATCACATCTTAGGAGACAGAAAGGAATGCCTTACTTACCTGAAACTTGGTCATTTTCTCCTGCTCCTTCTGGGGAACGTCAGAGTCCTGAGAAGGCATAACTGGGGAAGGACAAAGAAGCCATGAGCCTGGCTGGTGTGGCTTCAGTGGCTGAGCGTCAACCTATGAACTAAGAGGTTCCATTCCCCATAAGGGCACATACCCAGTTGTGAGCCCGATCCCCAGTAGGGGGCGTGCAGGAGGCAGCTAATCAATGATTCTCATCATTGATGCTTCTCTCCCTCTCTCCCTCTCTCTTTCTCTCTGAAATCAATAAAGATACATTTAAAAAAAAAAAAAGAAGCCATGAGCCACAGGCCTGGGCTCCCATAAGCCCATGTGGACCTTTGAAGAAATTACAAAAGAGCACTCCTACTTCCAGGCAGATGCAGCCACATACGGTTTGATAAGCGGAGCATGGAAGAGACCACTGCTACTAATGGGTTTGTCCGCCAGGGACCACTGGATAGTGAACAATCTGCACAACCAAATGCAGTATCCCTACTGTAAGGGTTTCTGACCCTGGGATGGTAAGAAGTGAGAGGCACTGTAACAACACAAGGGTTAAAAAAAAGTACACTCTGGAGTCAGGGGCCTAGGTTTATTTATTTATTCTATTTTCTATATTCTTATTCTTATTATTTATTATACTATCTAAGTCTATATATTGGCTTATCTCATAGAAGAGAGAGCACCTGAGAAAGTTAGACTCTGTTGCTATAGCAAGCTCAAATTGTGTTATACCAGTGGTTCCCCACCTTTTTTTGGCCATGCCCCACCTAAGCAGCTCTAAAATCCTGAAGCCCCCCCGTAACATATAATTCTTACTATTCAAAAAGTGAACTCCTTTTTAAAAAAAAAAGAAAAAAAAAGTGAGCTCCTATTCATGTGGAGGAAGCCTAAAAAGCCATTAACTTGGTCTAAACAAGCTTCCAAAGAACGTGGCATCCATGAAAGAGAAAAATAAAAGAACGAAAGGACAGTTGAAGGACTGAGGAAGAAATCACTAAGAAATTGTTAAAAATAATAATAATAATATGAAGTGATGTGAAAAAATAGCAAATAAAGTTTCAAAATCAAACCAAACCTCTCTGCACCTCACTTTGGTCATCCGCACTATAATAGGCTAAGAATCGTATATTATACCCATTTCATACAGTTGTTCCCGGGACTAAATGAATAGATGGGAAGTTCTAAGAACCAGGAATCCCGTAGCTACAAAAAGGGCAGATAACACTTTGCATCATAAACTGTACAGATGTCCTCGACTCAGGTTGCAGTTATGTCCCGATAAACTCATTGTAAACTTGAAAATATTGTAGGTCAAAAATGCAGTTAAGCCGTGGCTGGATAGCTCAGCTGGTTAGAGCATGGTCCTCATACACCAAGGTTTCCCATTTGAAGTCCGGTGAGGGCACATAAGAGAAGCAGCCAATGAATGCACAAATAAGTGGTTGATCTTCGTCTGTCTGTCTCTCTCTCTCTCTCTCTAAAAATCAATACAAAAACATTTTTATTTTTATTTTTTTTTTTCAATCAAGCTTTTAATGAAAAGATCATAAAATAACAGTTTCTCATCACTGTACATTAAGACTGCACACTTCTGAATGGAGAGATCAGTCGTAGGTGAGTTGCTTTTCTATGACACTTGAGGGCTGCGTACTTGCAGCTCTGACCTGAATTTATCCAAACTCTCGAGGGAAGTGAACTCAACGTGATGACTGACAGCGGCGGTGGAAAAACATTTTTAAATGCAGGTAATTGATCTGTCTCTTTTCCTCCCTCTTTAAAAATCAATTTAAACATTTTTAAATGCAGGTAATACACTGAACGTACTGAACATCACAGCTCAGCCTAGCCTAAATGTGCCCAGAGCACTTACATTAACCTACAGTTGAGCATTTATCTTGAGTTTCATCTCAAGAGTAAAATACACATTATCCAAAAAATGCTGGCAGCACAGCTGGCTGGGAGCTGTATCTTGCTGCTGCCGCCCAGCACCGTGAGAGTGTGTTGTAGCACATATCGCTAGCCCAGGAAAAGATCAAAATTCAAAATATAGTTTCTTTTTCTTTTTTTTTTTTTTTTTTTTTGGTGCCCTTGGCCGGAATCGAACCTGGGACCCTTCAGTCCGCAGGCTGACACTCTATCCACTAAGCCAAGCCAGCTAGGGCTCAAAATATAGTTTCTACTGAATGCACGTTGCCTTTGTACCATCGTAAAGTCAAAAAAAAATCCCAAGTAGAACCATGATAAGTTGGGGACTGCCTGGATTTGCAAATGTCCTTCCCAACAAAATACAACTATAAAGACCTGAAATTTCATTTATTATTGCTCTCCTATGAAAGTCACCTTGAAAATCTGGAAGCCCTAATTCTCACTTAAAATTTCTTCTTACCTAATAATATATTGCCCAGCTAATAACATTTTGTTGACGCTGGTATTAGTTTTCTAAAAAGTGTCATTTCGGGTCAGTTTATTTCGTGCAGCCAGAAAAGGCTATTGGTAAATAAACCTTTCATCCTATGTGCATGGAGATGAAGAAAAACACACAGCGAAGAGAAAGAAAAGTCAAGAAACATGGAAGACAGATTGAGAGGCCCTAACGCAGTGGTTCTCATCCTGTGGGTCGCGACCCCTTTGGCGGTCCAACGACCCTTTCACAGGGGTCGCCTAAGACCATCCTGCATATCAGATATTTACATTATGATTCATAACAGTAGCAACATTACAGTTATGAAGTAGCAACGAAAATAATTTTATGGTTGGGTCACAACATGAGGAACTGTATTTAAAGGGCCAGAAGGTTGAGAACCACTGCCCTAACGTGTCTAACAGGAGCTTGAGAAGAGAATGGAAAACAATGGCAGGTCTTATTTCAAGAGATAAGTGCTGAGTTCACCAACAGAAATCCTGAACAGTACAAATAAAAACAAATGACAGTGAAACTCAGGAATGCAACGGACTAAATAAACCTAAAAACAACAAAAATCCTTCAAAATCCCACAAAGAAAATACAGTTTACCTAACAGAAATGACCATTAGACTGAAACGGGGAAACAGAATGGGGAGCTGAGACAACTGAATAATGTCTCGAAAATGCGGAAAGTAACCGTCAACCTGAAGTTCTACACTCACCTACATGGTTACCTACATGAGGGAGGAACAGCCAATGACAGGTTAGCTGAACATCACTGAAGTGAATTTACGACTAAATGAACTCCGAAAGAAGCAACGGTAAGAAAGCATTTGTAAATATATTTGGTAATATCATTTTTTTTAAATGCCCAAAAATGATTAGACAAAGTTGAAGAGGGGTTAGAATAAAAATATATATCTGTAACCTTTTTAACTTAGCCTACGTTAAAAAAAAAAAAAAGGTGGTGGTGGACAGCCTTATCAGATTTTAAGTACACTTTCAGTCTCTATATTTTTCAGAATGAAAAACCATGCTTATTTAGTATTTGTTGAGCGAGATAATCATTTTTAAAAATTAAAAAAATCCACGCCCATAATTTCAAAACCCCTTGAGAACAAATAAAAGGAAATAAACTGAACTGAGCCCTAGCCGGCTTGGCTCAGTGGATAGAGTGTTGGCCTGCGGACTGAAGGGTCGCAGGCTCGATTCCAGCCAAGGGCACGAGCCCCCGTTTCGGGTTTGATCCCTAGTGGGGGGCAAGCAGGAGGCAGCCGACCCATGATTCCCTCTCATCATTGATGTTTCCCCCTCTCTCTCTCTCTCTCTCTCTCTCTCTCTCTCGCCCTCTCCCTTCCTCTCTGAAATCAATAAAAATGTTTTTTTTAAAGTTCTAAAAAAAAACTGAACTGAGGGCAAGAGAACAAAAGAAATGCAAAGCGTAGTCAATTTAAAATATAAATATACATTTAAAATGTGTGTGTGGTAGTAACACACACACGCATATGAAGAAGCAAATTAAGCTTCTCCGGCTTATTCAACAAGCATCTGAACACGCTCCCGGTTGTAATTTACGGAGGGAAGGAAACCTTCCGACTGAAATGACAGACGGGACAGTCCCAGGGTGTGTGGCGGGCGGTGCTGCGCGGGGCCCCGAAGTCCCCCCCTCCTCCCGCCGAATTCGGGGGTGAAGGGAAGGATGAGGGGGGCTGTGCCATTGTGTCTGCCTCCCGGACGAACCCAGGAGGCACGTGCGGGCACGAGCTGGGGAGAGGCGCTGCCTGCTAAACGGAGATGACAACTCAGTCCAGCCCGGGAGGAGCGCGGTGTCGGGGAGCACAGGGGCCCCGGCCCCCGCTCCCGGAGCCCGACCTCCGCTCTCCCTTCGCTGGGGAGGGAGTGCCGTCCCCCTCACCCGAGGCCGCCACGGCCCTTCGCTACGGACACGCTTAGTCTCCTGCACCGCATCACGCCCTCCCGGGAGGCGCTCCCCGCCGTATTGCAGAGATAACACCCCGCCCCGCGTCTCACCGACGGCGCAGCCGCGCGGCCCGGTTCGCGGGGCAGACGAGCCTCCGCCCTCAGCCGCTTCGCCTCCGCGGGCGGCGCCGACTCCCCCGTCCCGAGACCGACAGTAGCGACTGGTCCCACGCTCACCTCCCGGACGCAAAACACGGGGGTAGGTGACCTTGCCTTCCCGGCCGGAAGTGCCTCCGACTACAGGGCCGGAACTACACTTCCCAGAAGTCAAAGTTGGGGACTACATTTCCCAGAACCTCCAGCGGAGGAATAACAAGTCCACCCCCCATTAATGCCATTAAAAAAAACAACAACAGTGCCTGGGGACTCAAGGATCCCAGGTTCGATTCCGGGCCCAGGGCATGTACCTTGGTTGCGGGCACATACCCAGTGGGGAGTGTGCAGGAGGCGGCTGATCCGATGTTTCTCTCTCATCGATGTTTCTAACTCTCTATCCCTCTCCCTTTCTCTCTGTAAAAAATCAATAAAATATATTTTTTAAAAAACAAACAAACAAAAACAAAAAATCACCAAACTCTCGGAGTTCCCGGTCTGCAACTTCCAGAAATCCCTTTAATGGCTTCTCGCAGTTCTTATGAAGGGTTAATATGGTGGATGGTGTGTGGGCAGGCTCAATAGCCATCTCAGAGAGTGGATAAAGAAAAACCAAATTTCTTTAAGGAAAGGGGATAGGGAATGGGATACCCAAAGGGTAGAGCTGCACAGCACCCAGCCAATGGGACGTCAGGTCCATGATGGCAGCACCTGGGGGCTGGAGTTTCATCTTTACACTAGAGGCCCGGTGCACGAAATTGCACACAGCTAGGGTCCCTAGGCCTGGTCCGCAATCCAGGCCAATCAGGGCCTTCCGGCTGCTGGCAGGCACCTTCCTTCATTCCACGCCGCCCCCTGGTGGTCAGCGCACATCATAGCAAGCAATTGAACTCCCGGTCTCCCGGTTGAACTCCCGAGGGGACACATGGCATATCCTATCTAATAATAGACAAACATGGTAATTGACCGTACCTTTGTTACGTCTCCCATTGGCTAATCAGCACGATATGCAAATTAAGTGCCAACAAAGATGGCGGCTAATTTGCATACTGCAGGCAGGGCGGGACAGCGCCATCCCGCCTGCCCTGCCACCATCCGGGCCTGCTATCTGCGATCCTGGGCGGGGAAGAGGGTTCCCGTGTGCGACTGGACCCAGGGCGGCCGGGCGGGGCAGCAGCGATCCATGTTTGACCCAGGGCGGGGCCCCAACCCCCGAATCTGCCGTGCACTGTGCGTGACAAGGGCCGCGCCCCAACCCCCAGATTGGCCCTGTCCTGTGCGCAACCAGGGGCAGGGCCCCAACCCCCGGATTGGCCCTGCCCTGTGTGCAACCAGGGGCAGGGCCCCAACCCCTGGATTGGCCCTGCCAAGTGCACGACCCGGGGTGGCTCCCCAACCCCCGGATAGGCCCTGCCCTGTGCACGACCTGGGGCAGTGCCCCAACCCCCGGATAGGCCCTGCCCTGTGCACGACCAGGGGTGGTGCCCCAACCTCCCTATTGGCCCTGCCCTGTGCGCAACCCAGGGAGGCAGGGCAGACACCTAGGGATCGGCCTGCCATCTGCCACCCGGAAAGTGGGCCTAAGCCAGCAGGTGGTTATTTCCCAAGGGGTCCCAGACTGTGAGAGGGCACAAGTGGGGCTAAGGGACACCCCCCCCCCCCCCCCCCCCCCCCCCGCTGCCAGTGCACAAATTTTTGTGCACTGGGCCTCTAGTATATATATAGATGCAGTCTCTTGCCCTCAGTGTGTCTGGGGAATGAGTTGGTGAGCTTGGAATTCGGATGGAATGCAGGTGTGCGATCAGGTGTCTTTAGGACAGTTTCAGTTCCCTATGAGGTCTGCCTCCTGGTGTCCAGCAAGTTTTTCCTGGTCTTTTGTTTTCCTGTGGTGGGAGTTGAATCTGCAACCTTTTGCTGTGCAGGCTGATGCTCTAATCACTGAGCCAAACTAGCCAGGGCTAATGGTATTTTTTATTTTTATTAAATGCTAGTGCCCGGTGCACAGATTCGTGCACATTGAAAGGAAATTAATTAGAAGGTGGCTGGCGGGGTGGGACTGGGCAAGATGCGCTGGACACACCCTGAGCCAACCTCTGGCGGCCACTCCCCAGCCTGGGGCGGTGCCACAGCTCGAAGGGTGTCTGCAGAGTGAGTGGTACCCCTCTGGCAGGTGGGATCCCTCAGCCTGGTCTGTGGAGATTGGGCCAAAACCGGCTCTCCGACATCCCCTCGAGGGTCCCAGATTGCAAGAGGGCAGTTCTCAGGTGACGCACCCCAGAATCAAGCTCCCTCCTCTCTGGTTCCGGGTCCGTCACCCAAGAACCACTACTGCCAAGTCACCGCAGCTTGGCAGCTCCTGCATTGAGCATCTGCCCCCTGTTGGTCAGTGCACATCATACCTACTGGACAGTCAGATGGTCGGACAGTCGCTTAGCCTTTTATATATATAGATGTTTTTATTTATTTTAGGGAGAGATAGAAACATGGACCAGCTGCCTCCTACACACCAGCCCACAACCTGGGCATGAGCCCAAACTGGGAATTGAATTGGTGACTGCTTGGTGCTTGGGTTGGTGCTCAACCACTGAGCCATATCAGCTGGGCTTAGTTTTAACTAGACCCGGATAAAGCCAGAAGCTGCTTTCTCAGGACTAGTGTCATATGCAGAGAATGACAAACGTTCTCCAAAATCCTAAATAACAATGTTGTGAACTCCGTGTAGTATCCCTATCTTCATACACTTCATACGTGATCAGATATATATCAGAGGTCATAAAATTAGTTCTGTAAAGAGCCAAGTAGTAAGTAAAAGACCATATGATCTCTCACAACTACTCAACTCCACCATTTTGCATGACAATAGTGGTCATGGCTGTTTCAATACAATTTTATTTACAAATATAAATGGTGGCCAGATTTGACCCAGGGACCATAGTTGCCAATTCCTAGATTAAATTCTAAAAGGATATTGGAATGTTGAAGTAGACCCGAGCTGGGGCCATAAAAGTGTGTTGATGGTCCTAACACATGAAACTAAACTTCTTTTATGTTTACTAATATGTAGAGAAAAAAAGCACATGGTGGCTTAATGGGCATTTATTAGGTGCCACCAGGCGTGTTGATTTGCTCCAGCAATAAAACCACATTTGGAGCTGCAACTGGACTCAATTCCTAATTAAGTTTACAATAATCCCATGTCATTATCCAAGATTCACCTGTATTCCGCACAGGTCAAATGAGTGAATTGAATGGGGATGTGATAGAAATCATGACCACTGCAATTTTCAATATACTGATCGTGGCATTAATCTCGGTAACCCCTCTAGGGATATGGTACTGCTTTTGGTTTTCTATTTTGATACATATGAGGCAGTTCTAGTGTTTACTTGTCCTTTCTTACCAAATAGCCCTTATTACGTGGGACAGGGAATTAATGTGAGAATTCCTCCAGTTGTTGAATATTTCTTTTTTTTTTAATATATCTTTTTTATTGATTTCAGAGAGAAAGGGAGAGGGAGAGAGAAATAGAAATAGAAATATCAATGATGAGAGAGAATCATTGATCTGCTGCCTCCTGCATGCCCCCAACTGGGGACTGAGCCCGCAACCCAGGCATGTGCCCTTGACCAGAATCGGACCTGGGAACCTTCAGTCTGCAGCCTGACGCTCTATCCACTGAGCCAAACCAACTAGCGCTGAATATTTCTATTGCAACTCTGCATTCTGGAACTTGGGAAAACAACCATAGGATGGGGTCAGGGATCTGTTCAGACCACTACATAGGGGCCTGAGCAAAAACATCCATTATTTGTCTTGTATAAGCTCCTCTCCTAACTGGGGGACTACAGTGCCATTTTGGGGGTTCCAGAAAATGTCAGTTCTAGTGTCCAGTAATACCTTCATATTCCAGTTATTGTACTTACCCAGTGCATCCCTCCAAAAAATATGGCTGTAAGTCACTTTGAGAAAGCCTAGGATGATTTATGGTATATAGTTTGGGAAGTATAATAGTCATTCCTCAAGGAGACCCAACTTGACCCTCATTCCAGATGTGCTGGAAATGAAAACCAACTCATGTTATGAAATTGACTGAGGATCCACAACTCTCATGTTGATTCAAGTTAGATTTATGTTCACCAGACCTGGAACTTTTCCACTTATTCAGATCAAGCAGGATATTGGCAGGCTTCCTATGAGTAGGCTAGCCTGAGGGACAATACAATCAAGAAGCCAATGCAAAAATCTCTGTGAACCAAACCATTCTGATGATATATATCCCTTTGGATTTACTGTTCGTAATGACAAACTCAATCAGTTTGTTTCTGCCAGTGAAATGTCTCCACTTGACCTCTGGTGCCCCAGCATCCCATCACCCTCACTGAATTCAGGGAGCCCCATTTTAATGTCAAAACTTCCTTCTCTCACTCCTGGCCTGTAGCGAAGGGTCATTATAGCTCTCCAAGATTGCCAATGCTCCCCTAGGTTGTTGTATATCTTCTACAGCAGTGTTTCTCAACTGCAGACAAATTTGCCCCTTCCTTACTCCCCCCCCTCCCCACCTCAGGGACATTTGGCAGTATCTTGAGACATTATTATTATTATTATTATTTTACAACTTGGGAAAAAGAGAATGTGCTACTGGCATCTGGTGGGTAGAGGCTAAAGATGCTGCTAAACATCCTACAAAGTACAGGACAGCCCCCAAGAATGAAAAATTATCCAACAAAATGTCAATAATGTCAAGGTTGAGAAACTTTCTATAACATAATTAGAAAGTTCTGGCAATTAAAAAATATATAATTTTATTGATTTCAGAGGAAGGAAGAGGGAGATAGAAACATCAATGAGAGAATCATTGATCAGATGCCTCCTGCATGATCCCCTGACTGGGAATCGAACCTTGACCTTCTGGTTCATAGGTCGATGCTCAACCACTGAACCACACTGGCAGGGCAATTCTGGCATTTTGACTTTAGCATAAGTTAACTTTGACCCAGGTTTCAGTCATTCAACTAAGCAAACTGTTGAAGGCATTCCCAGGTAGCTAACACTCTAAGTCTGCAAATGGTGTTCAATGCACCCATATCAACAAATCCAGCCTAATCCAACATTACATTATTTCCACCTGATTTGATACCCATAAGATCCACAATATACATTTGTCAGGTTTCTGTTGATATCTATATATACAAAAAGCCAGTGACAGGAATACTGTAACAACCAGAATGACTGGTTGCTATGATGCCAGCTGTGGCCAGCAAACTGGCTGGATCGTGGGTGGGGCCAGCAGCCAACCTCCTGCGGCCCCTCCCCTGGGCCATCCCCGCCCCCGATCGCCCCCCTACCCCAATAGAGGGCGGAGCTGGCCAGCCAGGGTAAAGGGCGGGGCTGGCCAGCCAGGGGAGGGGCTGCAGGAGGTTGGCTGGCCGGCCCCGCCCTGGAGGGGCCCCCACCACTGTGATTGGCCCTCAACCCCTCCCCCTGGCTGGCCCCACCCCTGATCGCTCCCCTTACCCCAATAGGGGGTGGGGCCAGTCAGCCAACCTCCTGCAGCCCCTGCCTGGCCCCACTCCAGATCGGCCCCCCCCACCCCAATTAGGGGTGGGGCTGGCCAGCCAAACACTCACAGCCCCTCCCCCCAGCCACTGGCCCCAGATCGGCCCCCCCCACCGCATTCGGGGCAGGGCCAGTCAGCCCAGCACCCACAGCCCCTCCCCATGGCTGGCCCCACCCCATCAGCTCCCACCACCCTGATTGGCCCGTGGCCCCTCCCCCCAGCCAGCACCACACCCGATCAGCCCCCCCACTCCAATCTGGGCAGGGCTGGCAGGCTAACTGCCCGCAGCCCCTCCCCCTGGCTGGCCCCACCCCCAATCTTCCCCCCACACACCAATGGGGGCTGAGGTCAGCCAGCCAACCACCCCGGCCCCTCCCCCTGGCCACTAGCCCCTGATTAGCCTCCCCACTTGGGGGCGGGGCCAGCTGTGGGGAGGGGCTGTGGGCGGTGGGCTGGACGGCCCCTCCCAATCCGTCCCCCCACCCCAATTGGGTGGGGCCAACCAGCCAATTGCCCATGGCCTGCCACCTCCTCCTCCCAACAGGCCTGGCCTCACCCATGCACGAATTTGTGCATGGGGCCTCTAGTATATTATAAAAACCCTTATTTTGACAGATACGTATTTCCTCATGGTCATACTTTATACCTGACTAGAGGCCCAGTGCAAGAAATTTGTGCATGGGTAGGGTCCCTAGTGGTTGCCGGCTGCCAACTGGGGCCTCCCTTCATTCCATGCCACCTCCTGGTGGTCAGCGTACATCATAGCGAGCAATTGAACTCCCGATCGATTGAACTCCCAAGGGGACACTTTGCATATTAGGCTTTTATATATAGAGATGGCTTCCACACTTAGATCCCCCTCTGTGGCATGCAAAGATTTGAATCTGTATAGGTCTAGGAAAGTGGGGTGGGGTGGAGGCAAGTCTTGAGAACCTATAGTTCACTGCAAGGAAACTATCTATCTCAAGAGAGATCATTACAGGTCCTTCAGGCAAGGGGAGACTAACTCAGAGTTGGGAGGAAAGCCTCCTTTTAATGGCAAAGGAGGCTCAGCTAAATTTAGAGGTCAAAGGCCTCAGCTTTGTTGGAATCTGGTCATACAGTCCATCTGTTTTTCAGGAGTCTATTCCTTCCCATTGATGCCCTATGACGTAGGAGAATCTACAGGGTTGTGAGTGAGCCACTGACTGGATTTGCCTTTCAGTCCTTTAAAAAAATGCTGCTTAGTCCTAGCTGGTTTGGCTCAGTGGATAGAGCGTTGGCCTGCGGGCTGAAGGGTCCCAGGTTCGATTCCCGTCAAGGGTACATGCCTGGGTTGCGGGCTCGATCATCATTGATGTTCCTCTCTCTCTCCCTCTCCTTCCCTCTCTGAAATCAATAATAAATATATTTTTTAAATGTTGTTTATATATAACAAGTCCCCCAAAGTATTAATATGTAGCCAATCTCAAAGCAAAGATAGGAAAATTCTCCAGAGGCAAAAAAGGGAAAAATTGAGTCCATGGTATCAAGTGGGAGTTGAAACTGAATTACCTACAAAGGTCAAGAAAACTGGATACATAACTAGAGGTTTAATCTTTGGTGTGATGGTAGTCAATGTTAGAGCAGCCACGCACATTGGGAGTGAATAGTGAATACCCAACATCACAAACAAAAGAGCAGCTCTTTCATTGCCTGTGAAATGTTTGTCACTACTAACTCTAACACTTAAATCCCTGTTGTGATATCTTTGAAAAAAAATCAATCGTCTGGTGCCTTATTGCAAGATTAACAAACTCAATTTTTCAGTCATTGTATACTATCACAAAGGATAACTGAATTTATACAGTATAAAATCAATAGAACACTAGACAGAGTCCAAGATAATAGGACCCAAGTTGATGAGAGAGGCTGAGGGAGAGCAGGGGAGCTCATCACAGTAGGGTGATGCCAAATACTACATATTGCCGTGCTGGTTTCCTACCAACTCAACTTTGTCTCCCTGAGTTAATTTTAATAAGGCTACATTTAGGTTTCCTGTTCAGAATACAAAATTTTATGAAATTGTGGAGGTGATCTCAACACAATTTTCAAATATACATTTTTCCTATCTATTAACAAATATTGAGCACCCATGAAGTACTTGCAATAAGACTATGTAAATTTAGAAAAAAGGTTTGTGCAATAATAGAGCTTACACTTAGTTCATTTTGGCTTGTCCAGCTCACTTATATACAAGGCCTGGTAAAACTCTTACTCTTTCTAAGGCCTCTCTCCTGAGTAATCCTAATGTATAAAAACCCAGGGTCCGCTGGACCTAACACCGGAAGTCAATCCTGCAGTCAGTGCTGGGTTGCCACGGTGGCGACCCAGCACTGACTGCTGAAGGGGCTGCAGATCAGGCCCGGAGAGGGGCCCGGAGAGAAAGGCAGGGTCTGATCCACAGCCTCCGTGGCGGCTGTTATCAGCCATTGCCTCTCTCTTTCTCTCCGTCCGGGCTTCGCCAGCAGATGTGCCTCTATTTCTCTGGGCTCCCGCAGGGCTGCTGATAAGCCCTGCCTCTCTAATCAGGCCCAGAGATAGGCCCAGAGATGCAGATTGGCATAGAAACCGACCAATCAGAACCAAATCTGGGTGAACTGTGAGGAGCCAAGGCTGCCTAAGAGGCAGAGCTTTTGACGCTGACTGGCATAGAAACCAACCAATCAGAACCAAATATGGGTAAACTGTGAGGAGCCAATGGCTGCCTAGGAGGTAGAGCTTTTGACATTGACTGGCAAAGAACCGACCAATCAGAACCAAATCTGGGTGAACTGCGAGTAGCCAATGGCTGCTGAGGAGGCAGAGCTTTTGATGTTGATTGGCACAGAAACCGGCCAATCAGAACCTAATATGGGTGAACTGCAAAGGCAGAACCTAAGGTGGGGGCTGAGGAGGGGTTTTACAACTGTTTGGTGTAAGGTGCAAGAAAGCGGTTCATTTTTTAATGATAGGTTTGGCAGTATAGTGCATATGGCTGGCTATCAGTCCAGATATAGGGATTATGTATGTTTGTCTGCTAAGAGCATTTCCTCCTGCTGAAAAAGGCTTCCCTCCACCCCAATTTAAGCAATCCTATCCCATATAATCTATCTATACTAATAAAAGGGTAATATGCTAACTAGACTGGGTCAACTGGCCATCTTCCGGACGTCCGACTTCCTTCCAGACAAAGCCATGGTGGTGGGGGCCAAGGCAGAGGCAGTTAGCAGTGATCAGGCTGGCAGGGGAGGGCAGTTGGGGGTGAGATCAGGCCAGCAGGGGAGGGCAGTTGGGGTGAGATCCGGCCGGCAGGGGAGGGCAGTTGGGATCAGGCCTAAACCAGCAGTTGGACATCCCCCAAGGGGTCCCCGATTGGTGAGGGTGCAGGCTGGGCTGAGGGAACCCCCTCTCTGTGCACGAATTTCATGCACCTGGCCACTAGTCTATATATATAAAAGCCTTAGCAAACAGAACAACCAGTTGCTATGATGTGCATTGACCATCAGGGGGCAGACACTCAATGCAGGAGCTGCCCCCTGGTGGTCAGTGCACTCCCACAGCCAACCTCCCACAGTGGCCAACCTCCCCTGGTCCCTCCCCGCCACTGGCTGGCAACCTCCCATGGTCCCACCCTCCGGCTGGCCCAAATGCCAACCAGGCCTAGGGACCCCACTCGTGATGAATTCGTGCACTGGACCTCTAGTCTATATATACAAAAGCCTAAGCAACCAGTAGCTATGATGCACACTGACTACCAGGGGGCAGACGCTCCGACCGGTAGGTTAGCTTGCTGCTGGGGTCCAGCCAATCAGGATTGGGTGAGATAGGCCAGACACACCCTGGAGCCCTTCTGCAGTCCCTCCCTGGCCCTGATTATGCACCGATAGGGTCCTGGAATTCGAGAGGGTGCAGGCCAGGCCGAGGAACCCCACCAGGGCATGAATCTGTGCACCGAGCTTCTAGTATTTAATAAAGGTCAAAGTTTTAACTGAAGCCCTTACTATACACTTACAAGCATTTTATTCTCTGCTGTGTAGCCTGCTGTCTACTGGGATATGGTAAGCTATGGTTGAAACACTGCTTTAATGTAAAATAAAGTTTCTTTTGAACTTGATGATTGTAAGAATTCACATAACACTTGAGTTTATTTTTTTAAAAAATCACTTTATAAAACATTTTACCTGTGTGGATCCTCTCATGTTCTTATCAGCACTATCACTGTTAGAAGATTTATTACCAGCATGGATTCTGTGATGAATTGTAAGATTTGATCGCCAACTGAAGCTCTTACCACATATCTCACACTTGTAAGGTTTCTCCCCAGTGTGAATTCTCTGATGAGACTGCAGCTGTGAAGACCGACTAAAGACTTTCCCACACGCATCACATTTGTATGGCTTCTCTCCAGTGTGGACACTCTGATGAAGTTGAAGGCTCGAGGCCTGACTGAAGTACTTCCCACACTCCCCACATTTATATGGTTTCTCTCCTGTGTGGACCCTCTGGTGCATGTCAAGATTCAAGCTCCACTTAAAACCCTTCCCACACTCCTTGCATTTGTATGGCTTTTCTCCAGTGTGGACTTTTTGATGGGCTTGAAGGTGTGAACTCCGCCCAAAGCTCTTCCCACACTCCTCACATTTGAATGGCTTTTCCCCGCTGTGGACTCTCTGATGGGCCAGGAGATTTGAAGCCTGCCTGAAGACCTTCCCACACTCCTCACATTTATACGGCTTCTCTCCTGTGTGGATTCTACCATGGATTTTAAGGTCTGCTCTACGACTGAATCCTTTCCCGCATTCTGCACATTTGTGTGGTTTCTCCCCAGTATGGATCAGCTGGTGAACCTGAAGTCGTGAACTCTGATTGAAGCCCTGGCCGCACTCTTCACACTTGTAAGGTTTCTCTACACTGTGAGCCTTCTGATGGATTTGAAGGTAGGAACTCTGACTGAAGCCCTTCCCACATACGTCGCATTTATAGGGTTTCTCTCCTGTGTGGACCACCAGGTGAACCTGATAGTGGGAATTCCTCCGGAAGCGCTTCCCACACTCATTGCACTTGTATGGTTTCTCTCCAGTGTGGACTCTCTGATGGGCTTGAAGATTTGAACTCAGAGTAAAGCCTTTGCTACACACATTACACATGTATGATTTCTCCCCGGTGTGGACTCCCCGATGGGCCTGCAGACTGGAGGGCCGACTAAAGCCTTTCCCACATTCCTCACATTTGTAGGGTTTTTCTCCTGTGTGAACCCTCTGATGAATGTATAGATTTGAGCTGCAGATGAAGCCCTTCCCACACTCGTCACATTTATATGGTTTCTCTCCTGTATGGACTCTCTGGTGGGACTGAAGATGTGAGTTCCTACTGAAGCTCTTCCCGCACACATCACATCTGAATGGCTTCTCCCCCGTGTGGACTCTCTGATGGTCCTGGAGATGAGAGGCCTGGCGGAAGGCCCTGCCACAGTCCTCACAATGATATGGTTTCTTTCCCGTGTGTAATTTACAGTGAACAGAAAGTGCGGATCTATGACGGAAGCCTTTCCCACATTCCTCACATTGAAATGGTTTCTCTGCCATGAGGACTTTCTCATGATTTTGCAGGTGTCTCTGACTGAATTCCTTACCACAATCATTAACACACTTATACTTTTCTTCTCCCAGGTGAACTCTCTGATGAATATGAAGAACTGATCTATAACAGAAGCCTTTTCCACACTCACTACATACATACGACTTCTCCTTTGAGTGTGCTTGCTGATGAAGATCAAAGGTGGAGAGATCACTGAAGATTTTCTTACACTCATCACACTGGTAAGGTTTTCGTCCCGTGTGAGTCACATTATTTAAATCCAACGTTGGTATTTTCATGCTGTCTCTTTCATAATTATTGTACCTACAAGATTTTTCACTTCTGTGTACTCCACAAGCATCAAGGCGATGTGATACCCAACTGCTGGTGTTGACATCCCCTTTATGCTGACAGGAGTTACTTTTCATGGAAAACTGTTGATATCTATTCTGATAATTCTGTGACTCAGTCAGGGAAGTTTTTCTCCAAAAACCCTGGGCTCTCAAAGTTTGAAACTCTGGATTTCCAGTGTCAGCGGGACCATCCATTTGATGATTGAGTGAGTAGTTTTCATCTTCAGAAATTGGAGTAGTCAGTCCTGCCCCAACCTGACAGGGGGACTCACCTTGTTTGTGGAACTGAGAACTATTTATCCTGGAGTCCTCACACCAGGTTAAGTCATTTATAATCTGCTGCCAGATCTGCCAGCAGGAAAGCTCGCCATGTAGTCCTCTGTCTTGAACAGTCCTCCACTCACTTTGACTGCTCTTGCCTATATAGACAAATAATTTAGAGATATGGACAAGTGAAAGCTTTGTTTAAAGATTCAAGATTTCACACTTAGGACACACAGTATAAAACTAATGATCCTTGGGATGGTTCAGCTTATTTTTTTTTTTTTACTACATATGGCATTCTCTGGTTTACATCCTGACAGAAAGCAGGGGGTGGGCCAACCTCTTCTCATGCGCGAAACCCAGTGAAAACAAAATGATGGCCATTTGACATACTATTTTAATCATTTTTCATAAATGACATGTCTTTCTTACCATAACACAGTATCAGTAAAGAAAAGCATCTTGGAGTGCTTGCAGCTGTAATAGTGCCTGGCAGTTAGTAGGTGCTCAAAAAATGCATATACAGATGAATCAGAGTTTGATTTCTGGGATTCTCTGTAACTGTAAATCCCAGCGTAAGTTTGAACCAAGTCATAGAAGCAAAAGTGCTTTTACAAAGAAAAAGGATTGGAAAGTATCATTTGCTGAGAAGTTGAAAGGCTGCAGTAGAGGCAGTGGCACACCAAGAGGTTTAATGCTGAGGATAAAATCAAAGGTGCTAAGAATCACTTGGAATAAAGAAAAGCTGGCCCTGACCGGTTTGGCTCAGTGGATAGAGCATCGGCCTGCGGACTGAAGGGTCCCTGGTTCGATTTCAGTCAAGGGCATGTACCTTGGCTGCGGGCACATCCCCCGTGGGGGATGTGCAGGAGGCAGCTGATCGATGCTTGTCTCTCATCGATGTTTCTACCTCTCTATCCCTCTCTCTTCCTCTCTGTAAAAAATCAATAAAATATATTTTTTTAAAAAAAGAAAAGAAAAGCTGGATGATCTGGGTTCTTCTGAGATTTTTGTACTGTCTAACATGTTATTTTCCCACATAGAAATAAAAATTTAGAGGGGCCCTGGCGGGTTTGGCTCAGTGGATAGAGCATCGGTCTGTGGACTGAAGGGTCTCGGGTTCGATTCCAGTCAAGGGCACATGCCCAGGTTGCAGGCTCGATCCCCAGCAGGGGGTGTGCGGGAGGCAGCCAATCAATGATTCTCTCTCATCACTGATGTTTCTATCTCTCTCCCTCTCCTTTCCTCTCTGAAAGCAATAAAAATATATTAAAAAAGAGAAAAAAAATTTAGAGGGTAGGAAAGAATGCTATCTCTTTGAAAATAGCATGAAAAATTTTATATGGAGATACACTGGCCTTTAACAAGAATGATTTCCAAAGTGAGGATGTACTTTATTAGTGAGCTGTGAAATAAACTCAGTAATTTGTGATAAATATTTGGAAGACACAGACTAGAAATTATCAGAGAATCATCAGATGCAGTAAAGGTTTCATTACATGAAATGCTTTCTAACGTCATACATATAAATCTAAACAAAGTGTTTGTAGAGGTAATGATGTAAGATCCATTTCTTATTATGGATGAAGACTTTGCAAGAAGCAAATGAGCCGAAACCGGTTTGGCTCAGTGGATAGAGCGTTGGCCTGCGGACTGAAGGGTCCCAGGTTCGATTCCGGTCAAGGGCATATGCCTGGGTTGCGGGCACATCCCCGGTGGGAGATGTGCAGGAGGCAGCTGATCGATGTTTCTCTCCCATCGATGTTTCTAACTATCTATCTCTTTCCCTTCCTCTCTGTAAAAAATCAATAAAATATATTTAAAAAAAAAAAAAAAAAAGAAGCAAATGAGATGCAGTGGGCAACTCTTACAAGGGGGAGGCTAACTCACAAGCTACTTTCTGAGAGCAGGCAACCAGTACGAAGCTGTTCCAATAATCCAGGAAAAAGATCTGACAATTTCAACTGGGCATGGGCACAGGGATGGTGAGGAATGAAACAGATAATGCAGGTAACTACGAGAACTCATAATTGCTTGGTTCTTACCTGAATTTCTCTCCATCTGGGGTGATATCTTCATCATCCAAAGCCTCTCTTCTCTTTCTAGATCTAATATATCTTGTCTGAAGGGTTGATGTCCTGAGAACATGCAAAGTCACAAGTTTCAATTGAATACAATGGAGCTAAAATTTGAGTTCTAACTGCATATTCAAGATATTAAAAGCAGTGTTTTTCAAAAAACATTTTAGCATGGCCTACTGAAGAAACAGCATTTACTCTATGATCCAGACACATACTATACTAGTATACATGGATATGTATTGCTAAAACAGAAGGCAAATGGCACAGTTCTGTTGTCTATTTTCATTAAATCTCCTCCCAATGGCTCTCAGGCCATGCATGCAACTGGCCAATTTTAGGTGCAATGTTCTATTCTTCTTTTTAAAAATATATATATTTTTATTGAGTTCAGAGAGGAAGGGAGAGGGAGAGAGAGATAGAAACATCAATGATGAGAGAGAATCATTGATTGATTGCTCCTGCTGCAGGCCTCCCAGTGGGGATCAAGCCCACAACCCAGGTATGTGCCCTGACTGGGAATCAAACCATGACCTACTGGTTCACAGGTTGACACTCAACCACTGAGCCACAGTGGTGGGGCTGTTCTATTTTTCTTAAGGAGCTCTGAATATATATATATATATATATATATATATATATATGTATAATTTTTTTTTAAATCCTTACTCAAGGACATAGTCTTTGATTTTTTGAGAGAGAGAGAAAGGTGAAAGAGAGAGAGAGATGTCAGAGAAAAACATTGATGGGCTGCTCTCATACATGCCCAACAGGGGACTGAAGCTGAAACCTAGGTATGTACCCTGACTGGGAACCTTCGACCTTTCGGTGCACGGGAAGACACTCCAACCAACTAAACCACATTGGCCAGGACTACCCTCTTTTATTTCACTAAAAACTGCAGAGCGGACTAAATAAATTGGCTTTATAATCCACTAATGGACTAGGAGTGAAATTTTAAAAAGAATATAGAAGAGGTATAGCAGCAGACTGACCATTTATGGTTCTTCTACAAAACACAAGTGAAAAAAACCCCTGAAACATCCTATTTAGAAAGACCAGAAACATCCTCTTGGGTCCCACAGGAATTGGCAAAAGTCCAGTAAACCAAAATGAGGGAGCCATTCCAAGAGCCCCAAAGCCTTAACCCCAAGGTCACAAAGATACTCTCGAGGGCGCCTGTCCTCACCCACTGAGACCAGGTTCCAGAAGTTCTCCACCATCACATCTCGGTACAGCTTCCTCTGGGCAGCGTCCAGCAGCCCCAGCTCCTCCTCGGTGAAGGCCACAGCCACGTCCTTGAATGTCACCGGCTCCTACAACAAACATGTACACCTCAATCTTACACTCAGAGTCCACTGGAAAAGGGGCAGCACAGCCCTGGCCAGTTTGGCTCAGTGGATAGAGCATTGGCCTACGGACTAAAGGGTCCGGGTTTGATTCCGGTCAAGGGCACATGCCTGGGTTGCAGGCTCAATCCCCAGTAGGGATGCACAGGAGGCAGCCAATCAATGATTCTCTCTCATTATTGATGTTTCTCTCTCTCCCTCTCCCTTCCTCTCTGAAATCAATAAAACATATTTTTTAAAAAGGCGGAGGGGGGGGGGGGGGGGGTGCAGCACTGACAAGGTGAGGAGATGGATAGGAAGTTGCTCTGAGCAACTTGGAAATCTCCCGGCCCTTCTCCTTCTGTCCTGCCAACGCCACACACTGATTTTCTGCAGCCTCGACAACAATGCTGCTATGAAAAAAAAGCTTTGTATGTTTACCCAGTGCTCTCACACTGAGCAGTGTTATGAATAAATTCCCCAGAATTCTAAATACTGTATCCTGACTAAAAAGATTCTACATTTTAGTTAATATTTTCTTTTCTTTTTTTAAATACATTTTATTGATTTTTTTACAGAGAGGAAGGGAGAGAGATAGAGAGTTAGAAACATCGATGAGAGAGAGAAACATCGATCAGCTGACTCCTGCACACCTCCTCCTGGGGATGTGCCCGCAACCAAGGTACATGCCCTTGACTGGAATCGAACCTGGGACCTTTCAGTCCACAGGCCGACGCTCTATCCACTGAGCCAAACTGGTTGGACTAGTTAATATTTTTACTTGTGCCCGGCCGGCGTGGCTCAGTGGTTGAGCATCAACCTATGAACCAGGTGGTCACGGTTCGACTCTCGGTCAGGGCACATGCCTGGGTTGTGGGCTCGATCCCCAGTGTGGGGTGCACAGGAGGCAGCCAATCAATGGTTCTTTCTCATTATATATATATAACCAATTGCCCTAGAAATGTTTACTGTTTTAATCCCACTGAGATGGGAACCAGGTGAGGAGCATTATATGGAAATATATCAAAAATTCTTTCCTCCTGTCTCTGTATTCCACTCGAGTACAATACTCTGAGACTTACTTTCTATGTGAACTTGAGCAGGGTTATTTTTCATAACCCATTTTCTTTTCATTAAAAATAAAGATGAAACCAAAAATATCTTCAGAAAATTGTTCTGAAGTGTCAATGCAGTGACAAGTCCTCTAAAACCACTGGACTGTTTTTTTTTGTGGGTTATTTTTTTTTAATATGTTTTCATTGATATCAGAGAGAAAGGGAGAGGGAGAGAGAAATAGAAACATCAATGATGAGAAAGAATCATCGATTGGCTGCCTCCTGCATGCTCCCTACTGGGGATCGAGACTGCAACCCAAGCATGTGTGTTAACTGGAAACTGAACCATGACCTCCTGGTTCATGGGTCATTGTTCAACCACTGTGCCACAATGGCCGGGCAAACCACTGGACTTTTAATTTTTTTTTTTTAAAATATATTTTATTGATTTTTTTACAGAGAGGAAGGGAGAGAGATAGAGAGTTAGAAACATCGATGGGAGAGAAACATCGACCAGCTGCCTCCTGCACATCTCCCACAGGGGATGTGCCAGCAACCCAGGTACATGCCCTTGAACGGGAATCGAACCCGGGACCTTTCAGTCCGCAGGCCAACGCTCTATCCACTGAGCCAAACCGGTTTTGGCTGGACTTTTAATTTTTAAAAAATATTTTTTTATTGATGTCAGAGAGGAAGGGAGAGGGAGAAAGACATAGAAACATCAATGATGAGAGAGTATCATTGATCGGCTGCCTCCTGCGCACCCCCTCCTGGGGATCAAGTCTGCAACCCAGGCATATGCTCTTGACCGGAATCGAACCTGGGACCCTTTATTCCAGCAGTTGCCCACTGGTGGTCCGTGAGGTCCGAAAAGTTGGCAACTGCTGCATAGTCCACAGGCCGATGCTCTATCCACTGAGCCAAACCAGGTAGGGCCCACTGGACTTCTAAAACTAAGGTCATGTATTACTTAGATTAAAAAAAAATACATGAAGAAAAAAAAGTAAACAGTAAATAAAATACACACAGGGTATGATTCAGGTACAGGGGGACAGAATCTAGCTCTTGTAGTGAGAAAACTACAGCATTTTATCGGTGTGAAGCAGTAGTTGGATCCTGATGTACTGAGCCATATTTGAGTATTCTACAAAAAAAAAATCCAAGGCAGCACATATAAAACATACTTTTCTATTTTGAATACCTAGTATGTAAAAGATTTTAAAAGGCAGTATTTTTTTTTTTTTTTTTAGAATTGGTTTTTTGAGGAAAAGGTTCAGTGCAGAAAAGCTACTGTTGTGTTCTTAAAACAGTACAAATCCTAAACTAATGTCTATGAAGAGAGAATAGTTTTAAAAAATAGGTACATAAATTTGATGAGAACATGATGTAACAAAAACGAATGTTATAGCCCTGGTTGGGGTGGCTCAGTTGGATGAGGATCGCCCCATGCACCAAGCGGTCACCAATTCGATTCCAGGTCAGGGAACATGCCAGGGTTGAGGGCTTGATCCCCAATAAGGGGCGTGCAGGAGGCAGGCGACTGCTGTTTCTCTCTCATTGATGTTTCTCTCTCTCTCTCTCTCTCTCTCTCTCTCTCTCCCTTTCTCAAATCAATAAAAACATTTATTTAAAAAAGTTATGTAGTATTAAATTAAAAAAACAATTTAAATTTGTATCTTTGCTCTGAATACAAATACACAGTATGAATACATATGATGAAGAGATAATGGAAATATAAGAGGGAAGTAGTAAGGGAGATGTTTTTCATTTCCACTAATGTTTCTCTTATTTGTGAAATATAAAAATGATGAAACAGCCCTAACCGGTTTGGCCCAGTGCATAGAGCGTCAGCCTGCGGACTGAAGGGTCCCAGGTTCGATTCCGGTCAAGGGCATGTGCCTTGGTTGCGGGCACATCCCCAGTAGGGGGTGTGCAGGAGGCAGCTGATCGATATTTCTCTCTCATCGATGTTTCTAACTCTCTATCCCTCTCCCTTCCTCTCTGTAAAAAATCAATAAAATATATTTAAAAGCAAAAAGGCAAGCCCTACTCACCTTGAACACGCTCATTTTTTCTTTCTCTCTCTGGGGAAACGGAGTTGTAAGAAGACAGACTGGGAAAGGAGAAAAAAGTCAATGAGAACTGGTCAAGTATGTCACTAACCCATGTGGCTGCTCATTGTGAATTTGCAAAAGTGCCCATGCCTCTGGGTGGCAGCAGCGCATGCAGCTTGATGAACAGAACTTGGCATGGACGCCAGGTACCTGCCCAACCGCACACAGTGGCCCCATCCCCAGTGTGCCTGTAGCTTCTTCCGTAGTAATTCTTGTGCTGGGTATGGTAAGAGCAGGCGCTGGAGCTAACATGCACGGGTTGAAATCCTGGCGAGGCTATCCACTAACAGTGTCATCTTGGTGAAATTATTAGCATCTCTGCCTCAATTCTGTCACTTACACGTAGGCAAGAGTAACAGTATCAATCTCATGGGATTGTCATAAAGTAGACAGTTCTAAGAACACTTTTGCAACCACAGTAATATAGATGATATTTTATAATTTGATACTATCCTTGTAAATGCGATTTCTACCAACAGAGTGATGTAAGATACATGGCATTCAGGGATTGTTGCTTTGTCAGGTTATAGACTCATAACTTCTGAGAAATCTCTGGTTTTGTTTTTTTCCATAACACACTACCTCAACAATAATATTTAAATGGACACAGACAACTTTTTACAAGAGGTATAACAATGTGGAAAGTTTATTTTGAAGCAGGAAGTTTATTTTAAAGCCCTCTTGATGAATATGCACAGAGATAAAGAAGATTAATTCAAATCCATGACTCTGCAACAATACAAAAAATAGTCTGACAGTCCATACCTAATTTAAATTAAACAGACAGGAGTCTACGTTATAAATATATTGTTACAGATGTGAGGACACATGAAAAGTAAGTGGGTGAGAAGGGAAAGATCTTAGAACACTGTCACGGCAGAATACAAACTAATAGACGTAGGTGAAAGATAGAAAATCATCAATGGACGCTAAAATTGGTGAAAGTGTGGTGAGGAATAAGATAGCTACATATTCTCAAAGTATTCATTGTAAAAAGAAAAGCAGTAACCTGGCAAATACCTTAACCAAGAAAACTAAGCTGAGACCACCAGTTGGGAACACCAACAAAGTGACATTTCCTTCTTACAATGCAGTTGCTTCATAGGATGCACCACCTCGGCAGCATCCCTGCAGAGCCTGAATCTAACCTGGAACAAAAATGAGGGACATTCTAGCCGAAACTGGTTTGGCTCAGTGGATAGAGCGTCGGCCTGCGGACTGAAAGGTCCCAGGTTCGATTCCGGTCAAGGGCATGTACCTGGGTTGCAGGCACATCCCCAGTGGGGAGTGTGCAGGAGGCAGCTGATCGATGTTTCTCTCTCATCGATGTTTCTAACTCTCTATCTCTCTCTCTTCCTCTCTGTAAAAAATCAATAAAATATATTTTTTTTAAAAAAAAGAGGGACATTCTAAAAATAATTTGCAAGACTGTACAAATATCAAGAGCAAAAAAAGAGAAAGAGGAATCATTCTAGATTCAAGGAGACTAATGTAACAGAAACCAAGTACAATGTATGGAACTGGGCTGGACCTTGAACTAGAAAAGAAAAATTGCTCTCAAACACTTTATTGGAAAACTGAAAAAAAAAAACAAAAACGTAAATAGGGACTGTGGATTGGATAACAGTATGTCATCAACGTAAGTAATTCCATTTTGATCAGTGTCTGTAGCTTGCTCTCAAATGGTTCAGAAAAATACAACAACAAACTTATAAGCATGATAGAGCTGTGAAGGAGAAAAAAAGAACTCTGACAAGCTAAAGCCACAACAGCTACAACTTGATGTTTTCAACTGATGAACAAAAGTCAGACAGAACCACCCAGTGACGGTGGTGAACAAGAAAAAGACAAGACACTCCATAACACAGAAACAAGGACTTGCCACACGGACAGAAATCACCAGAGAACGGCCCCTCCCAGCTAACAGGAGTGACTACTTCGGGAACAATTGACAACTCCAATTTCATTTTGTTTCTCCCACAACTAGGCAAAAATTCTTACAATATTCAGTAATCAAATTGCTTTTGCTTCTAGCCAGGCCGGTGTGGCTCCGTGGTTGAGTATGGACCCGTGAACCAGGAGGTCATGGTTTGATTCCTGGTCAGGGCACATGCCCGGGTTGTGGGCTTGATCCCAAGTAGGGGTCGTGCAGGAGGCAGCTGATCAAAGATTCCCTTTCATCACTGATGTTTCAATCCCTCTCTCCCTCTCTCTTCCTCTTTCTGAAGGCAATAAAAAACATAGTTTAAAAAATTGCTTCTGCTTCTTGACAGCATCCAGTCCAGAACAAACCCTCACTGCCCACCACTCTCCCCAACGCAGCTAACACATACCAAAGCCCTAATTGCTTCTTGCCAACATCCCCTGATTCCCCCGTGCTGTGTGGGCTTCCTGCTGCAGCAAGCTAAAATAAACGTGTGTGTTTTTTTAAATCCTCACCCGAGAATATTTTTCCACTCATTTTAGATTGGAAGAGAGAGGGAAAGACAGAGAGAAACATCAATGTGAGAGAAACACATTGATTGGTTGCCTTCCACATGCACCCTGACCAGGGGGGCCCTGGCCAGGGAGGAGCCTGCAACCGAGGTACAGGTCCTTGACTAGAATTGAACCCGGGATCCTTCGGTCCACAGGCCAACGCTCTATCTACTGAGCCAAACCGACTAGGACTAAACTTAACTTTTTGATTACAGGTGTGTTCCTGGAGGTATTTGGCTAATGGTCATCAACAGAGCAAATAAGCAAGACATAAACAACTGATGAATCTGGGTAAAGAATATATGAGAATCCCTTCTACCATCTTTGCAGCTTTTCTGTAAGTATAAAGCTAAATAAAAATAAAAAGTTATAGAAATGAGGAAGTAGTCGTAGTAATAACAACAGTAGTTCTGGTGATGATGACCACAGCCAAAGTATCTAATATTAACTAACAGTAAGTACTAGTTGATCTTCCTACTTCAGACAGAAGTCCTCTAGTTAAAAAGACGGCAATTAATCCACTCCCCTAGGCCTGGGAGAAATATATCTTCTAGACCTCTAACTCTATCCATTCTGTCTCTATACTTGCAGCTACCTTCTGCTCATGTCAGGATTTTGCAAGAAGACCTGACAGCTGACAGTAATTAGTGGGGGAAAGAATCTTGGACTGAGTAGGGCTCTGGTGTATCCTATTCCGTTTCATCTGTGACAGCTGCCAGGGTCAAATTTTTAGGCCTTAGTTTCCAGACAAGAACCTCTCCCATCTTTCCCAAATTTCCCCGTGCACAGGAATCAACTCAGGATTCCTGGGTCCCATCTGCAGAAATTCTAAATCAGAAGGTAGTGGGTAGGGCTCAAGAGTGGGCACTTCTACCCAAGTGATGCAATGCCGCTGGCCTGTGGACCACAGTTTGAGAAGCACTGCAGTGTGCCAGCAGTCCCAAAGGGAACGGCCTCCGTAAGCGGAAATTAACGCAACGAACAACCGGAGTTGCCAAAACGTTAACAATGGTTATCTTTTTCTTTTTTTTTTGAGTTTGACACATTTATTGGTATTTTAGTAAAGACATTCATCTCACTCGCTTCTCTCTCCCATCCTGACCATAGGTTAATATTTCATTTGAGTTAAGAAAAGAATATGCAGGAGAGGGATGTTATTTTAACATAAACAGTAAAGTGGACAAAAAAGAAAAGTGTGCCTACATTAAAGCAAGTTAAATTCATGTATCTTAATATCATTAAATCAAGTTAAGTAAGAGCTAGTAGTTCCATATACATTACCATTGTTTTACGTGGGGAACAATGGTTATCTTTACATCCTAAGGTTATGGGTAATTTAAAATTTTATTTATGTATTTCTGTACTGTTTGAATTTTCCATAATGATTATGTTACTTTTATAATATGGGGGGGGGAGGTTTACAGTTGTGAGTACACAAAAAGAGCTCATTCTTGTATTATTTATTATTGTATTATTTTCTATACAAACAACTGTAAACCTACTTTTGCCTCACCCTGTATACACATTACTTGAAATAAAATAGTGGAACCGTTGAGAAAACTATTTTAAAAACTCCTATATAGACTAGCCTAAACCTGGCTCTCAAGGTTCCCACAATCCAGTCCCTACCTACTTTCCCATTATGATTCTAGACAAGAAGAACAGACCAACGAGATGGACGAACTCAGGTGCTGCACTCAGGCTGCTTAGATTCCAAGCCCAGGTCTGCCTCGGACCAGCAGGGTGACCCTGGGCAAACATGTCTCCTGCATCTCAGCCTCATCTTTAACGAAGGGAAATGAGCAGCACTTCCCAGAGCCACTGTGAGACAGAAATATGTTTATCTGCATAAAGATTGAAGTTAGCAACGAAGGCTCAGTTACAATCATTATCCATACCTGTCCAAGAACATGTCCCATTCTGATTCTCCAATTTATGTGAATATCGTTAGAAGAACGCCAAGTCCTACTCACCTGGGGCTCTGTTGCCTCCTCCTCCGGGCAGTGCTTTCTGAGAAGTCAGAGCTGGGGAAATAAAGGAAGTTGTGAAATCCAGGATGGTGTTCGCATCCCTGATAAATCACATCCCCGGTACCAGCTAGAGGCAACCCGGCCCTATAAATCGACAGAAGTCTGCCCTAGCCGGTTTGGCTCAATGGACAGAGCTCCGCCTGCGGACTGAAGGGTCCCGGGTTCAATTTTTGTCAAGAGCACATGCCAGGGGTTGCGCCTGGATACCCAGTAGGGGGCGTGCAGGAGGCAGCCCAATAATTCTCTCTCATCATTGATGTTTCTAGCTCTCTTTCCCTCTCCCTTTCTCTCTGAAATCAATAAAAATATATTTTAAAAAAATAAAAATGAAAAGGTTAGAAGTCCAGGACAATTCAGATTCCTGAGCTCGTAGAATCTAACTGCGAGACAGACGCTTTTCAGAGAGTTATAGTAGTATTAGTACCCCATGTGCCAGGCAGTTTTAATTAAACCTTTTATTTGTACTATTCTCGTTTTTGCGTTTCAAACATTCTATTAGGACGGCTTTACTTTTAGTTCCCTTTTACAGAACAGCAAGCGAAGGCACAGAGGTGTTAGGTAACCCACCCAATGGAGTGGTAGGTGAGGGAGCCGGGTCGGGGGTGCAGAGCGCCCGGGAGACCCTCAAACCCCGGGAAGCGCGACCGAGCCCGCCCCATCCCGGGGACACTCCATAGCAAAGAAGCTCCGCCCTGGGGACGCAAATCTCCATCTCAGCCTCAGACCTCCGGTTTCTAGCCGCTCCTCCTCTTTCTCCACAAATGAAAGGCCGGTGGTTGTTGGCCCCGGGCGCATGTAGGGGGAAGTTTGAATGGGTCCGTGTATAACCGACCTCAATAACCACCACCTGGGAAACGATAGCTGCTACGTCGTTTAGGGGCGGAAGTGCTTTTGACTAACCCAAGCCCCTGAACTACATCTCCCAGAATTCCACAGCACGCTCCTCCTGGACTGGAGGGGCCTATGGCTACACGGAGCTTTTGGACCTACACTTCCCAGAATTCCGCGGGGGGGGGGGGGGGGGGGGGGGAAACACACGTTTACAGCCTGGCCTTGCAGTAGGTGTACAGTAGTATGTCGGACTACATGGAGCGCTGAACTACATGTCCCAGAATGCTAAGCGGAAAACGGCAACAGTACCGTCCTTGTGGACAACAATTCCAGAGCAGAAAATAGACAAAGCTGTTCCCGGAATGCCTGAGAAGGTCTCTGGCAATGTCTTGCGATTCTAGCCTGTCGGATTTAGAATATAAGTTCTGTTAATTGAGATGCTGAGTAGCACTTTGGGCGGGTTCGAGGGACTAAACAACACAAACCCATTGCCTACCACAGAGGCTTCCTGGTAAACCCCAAGAACGTCCACCGTAGGGATAAGAACAAAAGGAAATTGTGCATCTTTTATCAGGACTGAAACCAAGTGTCAAGTCACCTCAATCCCTGACATTGCATAAAGGTGAACGTATTTTGTTAGCATCTTCCAACCCTGGCAGAAGCAAATGAAAATCCTTTCTAGAGAAATGTACCATGATCCTAGGCTTCAAATTATTTATATAATTATACCATTTGTGATATTAATATTCGACCTAGGGAACTTTAAGAAAAAATAAAAAGAATTACTTGACATGTGTAGGGGCACTTCATAATGATAAAATTGTCAAGTTATCAGAAACTGGCAGTTCAGGGAGCCAATTCATTCTAACTGCTCTCACTCTCTATTGCAGGGGTCCTCAAACTTTTTAAACGGGGGCCAGTTCACTGTCCCTCAGACAGTTGGAGGGCCGGACTATAGTTTTAAAAAAAACTATGAACAAATTCCTATGCACACTGCACATATCTTATTTTGAACTAAAAAAACAAAACGGGAACAAATACAATATTTGTATTTGCATGTGGCCCGAGGACCCCTGCTCTACTGGGTCAGTGTCAGGTGGTCATCTTACATCTATAACCACTGCTACGAACACCACCCCACCCATCATTTTGAGGGACACAAATGACAGCACATCTACTAAAGTATTCAAATAACCTATTAGTCATCAGAAAGCGAGGGAGGCTCTGTCGCCTGGCTGCTCGCCAGCACTGGGAGACATGAAGCCCTGGTGTCCCGGAGAGGCGAGGGGCCACGGAGATGCCGCCATTGCTATTTCTCTGCCATGGCAACTCCCTGAGACCCAGCCCTAATCAATTTACATCCCCATCCAAGCTGTGCCAGGTGCACAAAAAGACCCACATGCGCTTTTGCAGCCTAACCCAACAAATTGCAGATTTCAACTGCTCGCACCCATGGGAGACACACTCAAGAAGCAGACCCAGGAGAAACAAGATGGCGGCATAAGGAAGAGACCTGTGCGTGCTGCCTCCCACAACAACATCGAAACTACCAACTATAGGACAAACAGCTATCATACAGAACCATGGGAAAGCTGGCCCAGTGGAAGCTCTACAACTGGAAGGAAAGAAAGAAGAGCAATGAGACTGAGTAGGATGTGCAGAGACACCAAGTACAGAGCCCAACCCAACAAACTGCAGATTTCAACTCCTCACATAGAAAGAAGAGCATTGAGACTGAGTAGGATGTGCAGGGGCACCAAGTACAGAGCCCAACCCAGCAGACTGCAGATTTTGGCTCCTCGCATCTGGGAGGGACGCACTCGGGGGGTGGAGTCGGGTTCAGGGCAGGCCAGGGCCGGGCCCGGCTGGGCTGGCGATGTGGAACCGCTGTACCAGCAGGCGCACAAGCATGCCCATCGGTTCCAGTCTCGCGTGGGACGCTGGGGGACGGCAGACAGGCAGTCTGTGCACTTGGTGGAGGGCGAAGTCTGGGCAGGCATGCCGAATGTTCAGTCACCAGGAACGCCTGGAGATATTGTCTGGTGGGGATCCACCCGGCAGGGGACAGAGTGCCAAACTTTGTGTTTCCCCGGTGAGGTTGGGACGGCCCCGGTGAGGTGGGGACGGCCTCGGTGAGGCTGATACAGCCCCGGTGAGGCCGAAATGGCCCCAGTGAGGCCGGGACAGCCCCGGTGAGGTTGAGATGCCCCCGGAAAGGAGACGGCCCCAGTGAGGTCAAGACTGCCCTGGTGAGGTCAGGATGGCCCCAGTGAGGTTGGGACAGATAATGGGGACCAGTATAGACTGATGAACAGGGGTAGATGCAGAGGCAGAGCAGGATTGAACAGACTGTCAAACTACAGTGGGAAGCCTGGGGAGGGTTTGGGGGGGCGTTAAGAGATCAACCGAAGGACTTATATGCATGCATATAAGAATAACCAATGGACACAAGACACTAGGGGGTAGGGGGTCGGGGGAATTTCAAGGGGGGGGGGGGAAGGAGACATATGTAATACTCTTTGTAATACTTCAAGAAATAAAAATTATTTTTTTTAAAAAAAACAACAAACAGCAACAAAAAACAAATAACCTATTAGTGAGGGTCAAGTGTTCCCTGCTCTAGTCATGGGACAAGCAGGGATCATCAAGGGAACAAAGGCTCCAGGTAGTGATCCTGCTGTTTGTTTCCACCTCTTACAGCATCACAAATGATGCTCCCTAAGAAATGGCCTCTTCAGAAGTATCTGGTGATTGAATGAATAAAAACCATCTGCCTGACACTTGTAGGGTCTTGTGTAATATTTGTTCATACTCAAGGATGCAAAACTTTTACCTCATTACAGTGATGCTCAACCTTGAGAAGATAATTCAGTACCCAACCTTCCCCCAAGTATTACTGCAGGAAATCCAAACCAAGCAACAAATCCCCCAAACACACAGATGCATACAATTTGCTTTAAACAAAAAGACTCTTCTCAACCATGGCATGACAGTCTTTGGCAAGAGCCTGTAAGGGTAAGGGAATGCATGGAGAGGCAGTAAGGGGCACAGGGAGAGTCTGCCTGGGCTCTCGAGTCAAGTCTTCATGGGTTCAAGTTCTCACTCTGCCACTGCAGGCTGTGTGACTTTGTATGAGCTTCCTAACAAGCTCAGTCTCAGTGTCTTCATTTGTAAGGCAAGGCTAATATCACTAAGTTGTTAGAAGGATTAGGGACAATGTCATGTATTAAACACAGTGCTTTGCACTTGGGATATTGACAAACGACAGCTATTATTTTCATAAGCAAACCATTTAGTCTTAGCCAGAAGCAAAAGCATACATGTTGTAAGAAAAAGTCAAACTCATCATTGGAACTGTAGTTTTAGTTTATACATAGAGGGGAATGTTGAGCCTTAAATGCGTAAATGTTAGAAGCTGAAAATTGATTTTAAAATACTCATCTCAAGAAATTACCAAATGAATAGCAAAATCAAAGAAAGTAGAAGTTCATAGAACTTCATATTCTGCACCATATTACCTATCTCTTACCATTGCCTTTGCCAATAACAATGAGATGAATATCATCATACATGTCTGCTATAGACATATGTGAGAATTTGGAACCCTTTGGAAGAGACCAATGTGAGAATTCTTTGGAATATATACCCAAGAATGAAATGATTTCATAGCATATGTGTCTACTTAAATTTAATATGTGTGATTGACCTTTAGAAAGGCTATAGCAGTTGACATTAATTTGCATATGAAGTTTTTTGTGTAATCACTTCCTCACCTTCATTTGGATTACTCATCACCCTAAGTCAGCGGTTCTCAACCTGTGGGTCGAGACCCCTTTGGGGGTCGAATGACCCTTTCACAGGAGTCGCCTAAGACCATCGGAAAACACATATATAATCACATATTGTTTTTGTGATTAATCACTATGCTTTAATTATGTTCAATTTGTAACAATGAAATTGGGGGTCACCACAACATGAGGAACTGTATTAAAGGGTCGCAGCATTAGGAAGGTTGAGAACCACTGCTAAGTTCTGCTAGTATATAGTAGTACTACTGATTTTTTCCTTGGGAGAACCTTGACTGATCTAATACCGCTACATTTTAACACAAAAAGGGGGTATCATGTCATTTCTCCACTTTCGAAAACATTCACAGTATTGTGCAATGATCACCACTGTCTAATCCTAGAACATTTTCATCTGCCCCTACACATTAGCAATTACTCCTCATTCCCAACTCCACCCCCTACCCCCAGGCCCTGGAAAAAGCATTGATTTACTTTCCCTGTGGATTTGCCTATTCTGCACATTTCATACAAATGCAATCATACCACACATCATCTCTTGTGTTTGGCTTCTTTCCCTTGACATAATGTCTTCAGGGTTCATCCATGTTGTAGCATGAGCCAGTACTTCATTCTTTCATATTGCTGAAAAATATTGCATGGTATGGATATGTAACATTTTGTTTATCCATCCATCAGTTGATGAACATAGGATTGTTTCCAGTGTTTTAACACTGCTGCCATGAACACTTTTGCACCAGTTTTTGTGCGGGTTGTGTTTTTGGTTCTCTTGGGACTATACTTAGCAGTTTATCACTATGATGTAAGCCCACTCTTTTTGGAATGTGGGTTTGGTGATGTAAATCTCACTGCGATGTTCATGTCCTTGTCTTAGCAGTCTCCAGGCAGAAATGGAAACTCTGAGACTAGGGCTACAAAACAAGGGAACAAGGATAGTTGTGGTGCACTTTGCAAAATGATGGGGTTGTATTAGCAATGGGAGATGGGTACTACCTAAGGTCCAGGCAAATAGGGCCCCTGTTCTGAGCCCTCTGCCTCAAGAGTCTCCACAATTTGTCGTTCCTGCCTCAAAGATTTTGAAATTTTCCTCTGTTCCACTAGCAGTGTTATCCAGATGGGCTGCCTCGTCCATTTATCTAGGGTTTGTCTTGTGACTTCTTTTCTTTTTTTTTTTTTTTAATTTTTATTTATTTATTTATTTATTTTTATTTTTTAATATATATATATATATTTTAAATTAAATCTTTATTGTTCAGATTATTACATTTGTTCCTCTTTTTTCCCCCCCATAACTCCCCTCCTTCCAGCTCCCACCCCACCCTCCACCCTCACTCCCCACCCACTGTGTTCATCCATAGGTGCATGATTTTTGTCCAGTCACTTCCCGCATCTCCCACACCCCTTTTCCCCCCAAGAATAGTCAGTCTATTCCCTTTCTATGTCCCTGATTCTATTATAATCACCAGTTCATTCTGTACATCAGGTTATTTATTCACTTGATTCTTAGATTCATTTGTTGATAGATGCATGTTTGTTGTTCATAATTTGTATCTTTACCTTTTTCTTCTTCTTCCTCTTCTTAAAGGATACCTTTCAGCATTTCATATAATACTGGTTTGGCGGTGATGAACTCCTTTAGCTTTTCCTTATCTGTGAAGCTCTTTATCTGACCTTCAATTCTGAATGATAGCTTTGCTGGATAAAGTAATCTTGGTTGTAGGTTCTTGGTATTCATCACTTTGAATATTTCTTGCCATTCCCTTCTGGCCTGCAAAGTTTCTGTTGAGAAATCAGCTGACAGTCGTATGGGTATTCCCTTGTAGGTAATTGAGCCTCTTTCTCTTGCTGCTTTTAAGATTCTCTCTTTGTCTTTTGCTCTTGGCATTTTAATTATGATGTGTCTTGGTGTGGTCCTCTTTGGATTCCTTTTGTTTGGGGTTCTCTGCGCTTCTTGGACCTGTAAGTCCATTTCTTTCTCCAGATGGGGGAAGTTTTCTGCCATTATTTCTTGAAATAGGTTTTCAATATCTTGCTGTCTCTCATCTTCTGGCACTCCAATAATTCTGATATTAGACCGCTTAAAGCTGTCCCAGAGGCTCCTTACACTATCTTCACACTTTCGGATTCTTTTTTCATTTTGCTTTTCCAATTGGGTGTTTTTTGTCAAATCTTTGGTTTGATTATTGTGCTCCTCTGGTCTGCTATTGGGTATAATATTCTTTATTTCAGTCCGTGTATGCTTACTTTCTAATTTCTTTATCGTAGCATCAAGGGTCTCATTAGTTTTCTTGAGGCTCTGCACAAATTTATGGCAAGCCCTCAAAATTGCGATTCTTAGCTCCATATCCTCCATTTCTGTCATGTTTTTTTGTCTCCGCATCTTTTATGCTTTCTTGGTGCACCCCCTTGTGGTCTCTGTGCGCAGTCTTGTTCTAGCCAAGCCTTAATTGTTGTAGTTAACACTAGAGGGGTTTGACCACCAGGCCGACTGGCTATAGGAATCAGCTGTATGGAAAACATCTGCCTTCTGGGGAGGCGCTAATCCAGCCTTTGCCTGAGGCGATCGGCAAACGGCTGTGCGCAGGGTTTGGGCGGGGCGGGCTCAACAGGGCGGGCGGAGGGAGCAGTTATGGCCACGCTCAGTCCCGTTCCCAGAGGCTCTGCTTCTCAGAACCCCGGCAGCCGCTGCAAACTTCGGAGAGAAAGCTGCCCTCAGGTTCCAACTGATGCCGGATAATCCCGCTTCTCCCGTTTGAGTCTGGGTCCCTAGAGACTCGCCTGGATCTGGAGCCCAGAGTCTGAGACTCACTCCCGACAGAAAACGACAACCGCGCCCTCAGCCACCAGCCCGCTTTGCGCGCGCACCTCCGTACCTTTGTATTTTCCACACTGTGCCGCCTCTGAGCCTCGATTTGCTGTTCTCTTTCCTTCTAGTTGTAGAGTCTCTCTTCAGCCAGCCTTCCTGTGGTTCTGGGTGATGTCCGTTCAGTCTTTTAGTTGTATTTTTGAAATGGTTGTTTGTGGCAGCGGTCTCCGGTGTTTACCTATGCCGCCATCTTGGTCCTTTTCTCTTGTCTTGTGACTTCTACCCAAATATGTGTGGTTGGCCAAATGCCCCAAGAAACTGCAAGATGATGTCTATGTGGTTTTCCTAAGACCTGTGGCCAGCACCAGTTCCAAAAGGGAAGCCTGGTGAACAGATATCTCAGATACACACACACACACACACACACACACACACACAGAGGCATGCAGATGTCATAGGAACTGGCTCAGGCAAGTCTGAAAGCTGAGAAGACCCATGATTTGCTGTCTGCACACTGAAGATCCAGGAGAGCTGGTGGTGTTATTTAGACCAAGCCCAAGGCCTGGAAACCTGGAGCGCCAATGGTTTAAAATCCAGTCCCAGGGCCCAAGAAGGTATTGCCTCATGGAAGCAGAGAGGCAGAAAATGAAAAGGGGCAAATTCTCTTCCCTCTTTTTGTTCCATTCAGGTCAAGAGATTGGATGATGCCCATCCACACTGGGGAGAACAATCTACTTTACTGAGTCAGTTGATGCAAATGCCAGTCTCGTTCAGGAACACTCATAGACACACACGCACACTTGGAAACACACACATACAAACACACCAAGTTCAATGTTTGATTATGCTATAAAGGCTACAATCTATGATTTCTCAAAGCCTATATTATGTATTTCTCCTGTCCTTACAGATATCTGCCATAATATTTAATGGCTTCAGGCTAATATCAGAATATATCAAAATCCAAACTCTTACAGCTGTATGCATATTTCCATTTTAAATAATCCAGTGACATCATCCATATGGTACTCCTTTGTATTTTAATCTCATAATCATAACTTCCATTATATGATTTCCAGATCAAAGATATGTACAACCTATATTCTGATATATACTCCTTTCCCAAAATCATGCTTTACTGTTACCAATAGGAAAAAGCATATAAGTGTGTCTTGCCTTGATAATACATCTGATAAAATAATCAAATTCCCACAAGGTTTTGGGTTTTTGTGGTATTTGTATCATGGGTGTTGGAGAACAATATGGCATAGCTCCTACCTAAGATTTGAAAGTCATGCTACAATAATTAGAGGGTGAACATTTCAAAGTCAGGCTGGAAATGCACAGAATTAGAAATCAGTAAGAAGTTCAAGGTTAAAAAATCTGACATTGGCAATTACTTGTGACACATTCCAAGTGTCAAAGGTGAACCCCTGCCTTAACACTGATAAAAACTAATTGTGTAACATGCTTTTTAAAAAAATTAAATCTTTATTGTTCATATTATTCCAGTTGTTCCTTCCCCCGCCCCCCATAGCTCCCCTCCACCTGGTTCCCACCCTACCCTCAGCCCTTACCCTCCCCCCACTGTACTCATATATAGGTGTATGATTTTTGTCCAGTCTCTTTCTGCACCTCCACACCCCTTTCCCCCCGCCCCCGCACTCCCCAAGAATAGTCAGTCCACTCCCTTTCTATACCCGATTCTATCATATTCAACAGTTTATTCTGTTCATCAGATTATATTTCAATTGGTTTTTAGATTCACTTGTTGATAGATATGTATTTGTTGTTCATATTTTTACCTTTTTCTCTTTTTTCAAATATATTTTATTGTTTTACAGACAGGAAGGGAGAGAGGCAGAGAGTTACAAACATTGATGAGAAACATCAATTCAGCTGCCTCCTGCGCACTCCCTACTGGGTATGTGCCCGAAACCAAGATACATGACCTTGACAAGAATCGAACCTGGGACCCTTGAGTCCACAGGATGACGTTCTATCCACTGAGCCAAACCAGTTAGGGCCTTCTTCCTCTTCTTAAAGGATACCTTTAAGCATTTCATATAATACTGATTTGGTGGTGATGAATTCCTTTAGTTTTTCTTAGCTGTGAAGTTCTTTATCTGACCTTCAATTCTGAATGATAGCTTTGCTGGGTAATCTTGGTTGTAGGTTCTTGGCATTCACCACTTTGAATATTTCTTGCCACTCCTTTCTGGCCTGCATTGTTCCTATTGAGAAATCAGCTGACAATCTGAGTACACCCTTGTAGGTAACTTTTTCTCTTGCTGCTTTTAAAATTCTTTGTCTTTTGCTCTTGGCATTTTAATTATGATGTGTCTTGGTGTGGTCCTCTTTGGATTCCTTTTGTTTGGGGTTCTCTGCGCTTCCTGGACTTGTAAGTCTATTTCTTTCACCAGGTAGGGGAAGTTTTCTGTCATTATTTCTTCAAATAGGTTTTCAATATCTTGCTCTCTCTTCTTCTGGCACCCACATAATTCAGATGGTGATATGCTTGAAATTGTCCCAGAGGCTCCTTGCACTATTTTCATATTTTCGGATTCTTTTTTCTTTTCCAGTTGGGTGTTTTTTGCTTCTTCCTATTTCAAATCTTTGACTTGATTCTTGGGATCCTCTAGTCTGCTGTTGGATCTCCGTATAATATTCTTCATTTTAGTCAGTGTATGCATAATTTGGTCATTTTTCATAACTTCGAGGGTCTCAGTAGATTTCTGGAGGGTCTCACTAAATTTATCGGCGGCTTCTAGAAAATTCTTGAAAAACCTTAAAAGTGTGGTTTTGGCCGAAACCGGTTTGGCTCAGTGGATAGAGCGTCGGCCTGCGGACTGAAAGGTCCCAGGTTCGATTCCGGTTGAGGGCATGTACCTGGGTTGCGGGCACATCCCCAATGGGAGATGTGCAGGAGGCGGCTGATCGATGTTTCTCTCTCATCGATGTTTCTAACTCTCTATCTCTCTCCCTTCCTCTCTGTAAAAAATCAATAAAATATATTTAAAAAAAAAAAAAGTGTGGTTTTGAACTCTATATCCAGTAGTTTGCTTTCCTCCATTTCTGTCATTTGTGACTTGTCTCCACATTTTTTATGCTTCCCTGTGTTGATAGAGTGGCTTTCTGTGCTAGGTATCCTATAGGGACCAGTGGCTCAGCCTCCCCAATTACCTGAGGTGGACACTCTTGGTGCACCTCTTTGTGGGCTTTGTGCACAGTCTTGTTGTAGTTAAGTCTTGATTGTTGTAGGTATCACTGGGAGGAATTGACTTCCAGGCCAATTGGTGGTGAGAATCAGCTGTGTCTGCAGTGGGAGAACTTCTGAGCTGGAGACACTCTCCTGGGGCAAGACTTGCTTCAGTGGGGCTTTGGTGTTCACTGAGTGTGCCCCCTGAGTGTGTCCCTTATGGATCTGAGGAGTTGTAATCTGGATGGTCCCACTCTGACCACTGGGTACACTGGCTCTTGGATCTCTTAGGAGGTGCTAATTTAGCCTCTGCCTGAGGCTACCCAGCAGGAGCTACAGAGAGATCTGCAGATTCCTCTTTTATGTTTGGGGTTTGGATGTGCCCAGATGAGGCCCAGCTGTGAAGCAATGCAAGCTGCTGTGGGGCCTTGGGCCTTCTTTTGGATGTTCTGGGTTTCTCTAACACAGCTGCATATGGTAATTTTAGATTGCAAATGGCCAGGGCATTCATATGCAAAAGCCTCTATGCACAGCTTGGGTGGGGTGGGGTGTCAGGGAATCAACAGGGCAGAGCAAATTGCTGCAAGCACCTCTGAGAGAAAGCCGCACTTGAGTTCCACCTGATGCCAGACAGTCCAGTTTCTCCAGTATGAGCCTGGGTCCCCAGAGACTAACCCAGAACTGGAGTTCAGAGCAGTCAGGAGCTTGTGTCTCCCTCCCAATTGAAAAAGACAACCGCGTCTTCAGTTGCCAGCCCTTTCCACGTGCGCCTCCGTACCTCTGCACTTTACTTCCCCACCTCCTCTGAGTCTCAGTGTGCTTTTCTCTTTCCTTCTAGTTGTAGAATTTCCACTCAGCCAGTCTTCCTGTGGTTCTGGATGATGTTCATTTTGTCTTCTAGTTGTATTTTTTAAAAAATATTTTTATTGATTTCAGAGAGGAAGGAAGAGGGAGAGATAGAAACATCCATGATGAGAGAGAATCATGGATTGGCTGCCTCCTGCAAGTCTCCCACTGGGGATTGAGCCCACAACCCTGGCATGTGCCCTTGGCCAGAATCGAACCTGGGACCCTTCAGTTCTCAGGCCGATGCTTTATCCACTGAGCCAAACCGGCTAGAGCTCTAGTTGTATTTTTGAAGTGGTTGTGCGAGGCAGCAATTTCAGGTGTTTACCTATGTGCCGGAAGCCGGTCCATCCTTGCTGCTTGACACAGTCGCTGCAGGAAAGAAACATCTACACAGCATATGTTTCAAGGGACCTGGCATATATAGCATATTGTTCTTTTTTTTTTTTTTAATATATTTTATTGAATTTTCACAGAGAGGAAGGGAGAGAGACAGAGAGCTAGAAACATCGATGAGAGAGAAACATCAATCAACTGCCTCCTGCACATCTCCCACTGGGGATGTGCCGGCAATCCAGGTACATGCCCTTGACCGGAATCGAACCTGGGACCCTTGAGTCTGCAGGCTGATGCTCTATCCACTGAGCCAAACCGGTTTCGGCGCATATTGTTCTTAATATGTTTGCTCTCCTTAGCGCCATGTGTTTTAACCAAGGTCACCTCTCCGAGAAAGGTTGTTTCCCCAGGTGGGGATTTTTCCCTGAGGTTAGGGAGGGGATACAATCCCTTAACTAAGTGCCAGGCGGGTAGTTAATCACTTTAACTACAAACAATCACGCTTAAGCTACATAATCTTTACTCCCTGGAATGGAGATAAGAAACGCCCTAACCTTTGCAATAGAAATTGACAGGATTAAAATCGAGTGGTATAAATACAAATGTAACAAGACAATAAACATCAGATCCTGATCAGATCCTAACCAGAACTTGGCTGGAGATCCCGACCAGAACTTTGGCTGGAGATCCTGGCTAGAGGTCCTGACTAGGCTGCTGATCAACTGAAGGCTGTCTCCGTGTCATTCCTTCTTTGCCAACTCTGTCCGCACCTTTGGGAACCCGTGGACCTGCTGGGACTGGACCCCAATACCAGACGGCCGTTCTCAGTGAAGGACCTTGCTCTCACTACTGAGGAGTGACCATGGGCCTGCTTACCTACCTGAAGACCCAGTTCGTTCTGCACCTCCTCATCGGGTTCGTCTTTGTGGTGAGCGGGTTCGTCTTTGTGGTGAGCGGGTTCGTCTTTGTGGTGAGTGGGCTGGTCATCAACTTCATCCAGCTCTGCACCCTCGTCCTCTGGCCCCTGAACAAGCAGCTGTACCGCCGGCTGGACTGCCGCCTTGCCTACTCGCTCTGGAGCCCGCTGGTCATGCTGCTGGAGTGGTGGTCCTGCACGCAGTGCGCACTCTTCTCCGACCAGGCCACCATAGACCGCTTAGGGAGGGAGCACGCCATCATCATCCTCAACCACAACTTCGAGATCAACTTCCTGTGCGGGTGGACCATGTCTGAGCAGTTCGGCGTCCTGGGGAGCTCCAAGGCCCTGGCCAAGAGGGAACTGCTGTGTGTGCCCCTTATCGGCTGGACGTGGTACTTCCTGGAGATCGTGTTCTGCAAGAGGAAATGGGAAGAGGACCGGGACACCGTCATGGCAGGGCTGAGGTGCCTGGCCGACTACCCTGAGTACATGTGGTTTCTCCTATACTGTGAGGGCACGCGCTTCACAGAGAAGAAACACCACATCAGCATGGAGGTGGCCGCCTCCAAGGGGCTGCCCCCCCTCAAGCACCACCTGCTGCCTCGCACCAAGGGCTTCACCACCGCGGTCTAGTGCCTGCACCGGACAGTCGCAGCCATCTATGATGACACTCTGAATTTCCGGGGAAACAAGAACCCGTCTTTGCTGGGGATCCTCTACGGGAAGAAGTACGAGGCGGATATGTGTTTGAGGAGGTTCCCTCTGGAAGAGATCCCGCAGGATGAGAAGGAAGCGGCCCAGTGGCTCCATAAGCTGTACCAGGAGAAGGATGCTCTGCAGGAGACGTACAACCAGGAGGGCGTGTTTCCGGGGGAGCCCTTCAGACCTGCCCGCCGGCCATGGACGCTCCTGAATTTCCTCCTCTGGGCCATGGTTCTCCTGTCTCCTCTGTTCCGCTTTGTCTTGGGCGTCTTTGCAAGCGGCTCTCCCCTCCTGATCCTCACGTTCCTGGGCTTTGTCGGAGCAGCTTCCTTTGGAGTCCGCTGACTAATAGGAGTAACTGAAATAGAAAAAGGCTCCAGCTACGGGAACCAAGAATTTAAGAAAAAGGAATAATTAATGGCTGTGATTGAACACACTTAACTTGATGGTGGTGTCCGATTAACTCAATTAAAAACAGAACCACACACACAGAGGAAAAAAAGACACTTAGAAACTATTTTCTTATTAACTGGTGACTAATATTAACCAATAAACTTGAGCCAAGAGTTAAGAAATCAGAAAGCCTGCCGGATGGAGACTTCGCAGCGCACCGCAGGGCCACCTGTCGCTGTGGGAGACCAGGGCGTGGAGGGTGGCGTCTGCTCTGGGCGGTGGCCCCTGGGGTCCGGGATTCACCCAGCGCCATCGCTCAAGGACTCTGCTGGCCAGAGAGAGCAATGCTTCTGCTCTCCGTCTATATTATCGCATATCTAGAGAAGCTGCTCGAAGTATTGTACGTGACTGCGGCCATTGTCCTACTCATTTTCCTAGCCCTGCTACTGGAGTTAATCCAAGAGGACTTAGACCCTGTGACTTATGGCAGATGGATATTACTCATGTCCCATCTTTTGGCAAACTTTGTTATGTGCATGTTTGTATTGATACCTTTTCTCATGTTATCCTTGCTTCTGCACGTACAGGAGAAGCCTTTAAAGATGTAAGTCAACATTTATTCCAATGTTTTTCCTACCTAGGAATACCAAGGGCACTTAAAACAGACAATGGGCCTGCCTATACCTCTAGAGCTTTTAAAAACTTATGCTCTACATTCGGCATCGCACGTACTACAGGAATACCCTACAATCCTCAAGGCCAAGCAATAGTAGAAAGGGCTCACAAAACTTTAAAAACATAAATTTAAAAATTACAAGATAATGAGTTAAAATATTCCTCTCCTCATCATGTTCTACAACATACTCTATTTGTAATTAATATACTAAGTGTAGATTCTGAGGGAAATTCCCCGATGTACAGACATTGGAACCCTGATCTAACTAAACCTAAAGTCCTCATCAAATGGAAAGTCTTGCTTACAGGAGCCTGGAAGGGACCTGATGTACTTCTAACCTGGGGGAGAAGATATGCTTGTATATTTCCACAGGAGGCAGACTCACCTATGTGGATTCCAGACCGTCTAGTCCGACCTTATGTCTCACCGCCCTCCGTCTCCACCTCACCCTAGCACACCTGACCAGTGCCCATCTGCAGCAGATGTGCAGCCCTGAGCTGGAACAATCTGTCCATTGGGAGAATCACATGTGCCTCCATATGTCCCAGCTTTGCCCCAAATCTTTTCTTTTTCCTTTTTTAAAAATCTACTTGTTTGCTGGTTCTTTGGCCTTTGTCCTTCTCTCCTGAACACAGCCTTTTCTAGAATCTCCCTATCCTACTGTTCCAGGAAGGGCACCTCCCTTTTATGCCGTGACTAGGGGTGTCTGGTATATGCCCCAAACATGGAGTTGTCTTGTGACAAGAGCCTGACATCCTGGGCTGAGAAAGCCCTGTCCTGGGACTCTCCTTTGTCCTGTATTGGCCCCTCTTGCCCTTGTGTCAAGAGGGACCCTCTTCTTACAATCCAATTGCCCATAGCTGTTGCCTGAGCTCTCTGTTCATGCTGAGGTTGAAGCCTCATGGTGGCTGGTACCATGGATCTGTCTCTCACCCAATGGCGTGAGCTGGGCCCTCCCTGGAGAAGAAACCTGGGTTCCCCAAGATATGTGATCAATGCCGGGGCCCCGCCAGCAGGCGAGGGCATCCCAAGGCAGTTGCTGGGCTTGGAGGCCACGGCAGCATAGGCTACCAAGGAGACAGAACTGAACCTCACATCACCCTGCTTGGCCCTGGAGGATGGCTGGTTAGTCAAAGACAGGCAAGATTCCTCAGGGAGGAACGACCTAAGACAGGCACAGTCGCAGAGGGGCCGGCAGGAGAGAACTTGGGGGTCAACAGAGGTGGGGCACAGATCCTTACCCCCCCCCCAACTATGCAGGGGCTTGAACACTCGCCCCTTCTGAGGGCGGTCTCCTTCCCCCATGGCTGCTTCCTGCTTCCCACGCTCAGCTCAGATCGGGACCCAGGTAAAGACAGAGACTGGCTAACAGCAGCTGCCCTCTCATTGCAACAGGACTTGTTTCCCATTTCTACCTTGGACCACAGGGAAAGGGGCAGCTGAAGGAAAGGGCTGTGTGACGATGCTGCCTTCTTTCCTTTCTTCTCCTTTTTTCTAAACACTTCCACGCCTTGTAGTTCTTTTGCTTTTCTTTCTCTCTACTACCCTTCATCCTCCATAACAGCTGACCCAGAGGACACAGCTTACTCCTCCTTGGACACCGACACCACCATCAAGCACGGCCCTGATGGACCCTTTGATGCAGCCCTTCAACTTGCTGACACTTCGGGAAGCCCATCGTCAGTGATGCCGCCCACTAGCCAGACCAACAAAGACAATCAAACCAACAACTTGAGGACAGCTGAAATCTCGACTGAAGAGGCCGGCAACCTCCTAAGGAACAGGGCTCCTTGTGTGCTTCATCCACTATGTTTATAGCTATGCTTATTGCCATTGCTTGCAAGTCTTCTTCCAAGTCTTAAACAGCCCAATCTGAGAGGTGGCCACTGATTTGCATGCGCTATCATTTAAAAAATAAAAAAGGGGGAATTTGCCGGAAGCCGGTCCATCCTTGCTGCTTGACACAGTCGCTGGAGGAAAGAAACATCTGCACAGCATATGTTTCAAGGGACCTGGCATATATAGCATATTGTTCTTAATATGTTTGCTCTCCTTAGCGCCATGTGTTTTAACCAAGGTCATCTCTCTGAGAAAGGTTGTTTCCCCAGGTGGGGATTTTTCCCTGAGGTTAGGGAGGGGATACAATCCCTTAACTAAGTGCCAGGCGGGTAGTTAATCACTTTAACTACAAACAATCACGCTTAAGCTACATAATCTTTACTCCCTGGAATGGAGATAAGAAACACCCTAACCTTTGCAATAGAAATTGACAGGATTAAAATCGAGTGGTATAAATACAGATGTAACAAGACAATAAACATCAGATCCTGATCAGATCCTAACCAGAACTTTGGCTGGAGGTCCTGACTAGGCTAATCAACTGAAGGCTGTCTCCGTGTCATTCCTTCTTCGCTGACTCTGTCCAAACCTTTGGGGACCCCTGGACCTGCTGGGCTTGGACCCCAGCACCTATGTTGCCATCTTGGTTTTTCTCTCCTTAAACTTCTTATAAAATTAAAAAAAAACTTTTTCATTCTGTACTGTCAGAAAAACCACAAAAGATAGTCAATTACAGTGTACACAATCCTTAGAAAACAAGACAGGGCCCCAAATAATAGGAACCCAACTTGAGAGGCTATGGGGAAGACAGAAGCCATTTGCAATAGGGTAGTACCATGTTAATATTGTGGCTGGGAACACTGAGTTCGTGTTTTTGTATTTCAACAAATGTTCATTTCCTTGAATTAATTTTATTTGCCAGGTATCTTCCTCTGGATACGATTTCATATACTGTACATTTTTTCCTTCTGGTTTCTTTAACATACAAGTACTGAGCACAACGACAAGAGTGAATATTAAGATTGTGCAGACATGACAGCAAAGTCCCTGCCCTCGTGGAGCTTACACTTTACTGGTCAGCAATTCTGGTATGTACATTACTGCCGGAGGCGAAGGACAGTCGCTAGCAGAATAAATGAGAATAGTTTATCAGAAGGCTGATGGACATCTTCAGCAGGGCTGAAGACCTGCATATTATTACCTGCTGCCAAACAGCTGAGGGCAACTCCCCGAATCTGATAATCCTTTGTTTACCAAACCTTACCTTTGATATGTGTACCTGCTTTGCTAAAGGGCAAAATGTGTTAATAAAAGGCTGTAGGTCTGGAGATTCGGGGAGCTTAGTCAATAGGGCTAAGTTTCCGCCTGGCTTTCTCCCATGCCTTCCAAATTTATATTTCATGTCTAGTCTCTATTCATTTATATCGCAGTCTCTTCTCCAGATTCCTGAACCCTAGTTGCGGAAAGACTGAGGCACATCACTGAACTTATGTTAAAGGCCAGACCAAACTTTTCCTTCTAAGCACCATCTCCTAAGTGACATCTAATAAATGTCAAAATTCTGAATGTAGTGTTTTCTGCACCACTTACAAAGGTTGCTGTATGATATGCTGAAAACGGGAGATGTTTTCAGCTCATGCTTAAACACTGACTAAACTAAAATAACTATTTTCTCTCCTGTGAGACCTGGTGATAAGAATTCAGGTTGTGTGTTTTTTTAAAACATCATTTTGTAGAACTTCTTTCCTCTGACAATTCTTTGATGTTCTTACTCTCATCATCTTAGTAAAATGGATCACCCACATGAATTTTGTTATGTCTTACAAGACTTGATTTCCAACTGAAGTTCTTAGCACATATCTCACACTTGTAAGGTTTCTCCCCTGTGTGAACTCGCCCATGATATTTCAGCTGTGAAGACTGACTATAGAGTTTGCCACACACGTCACATTTGTATGGTTTCTCTCCAGTGTGGACACTCTGATGAAGCTGAAGACTCGAGGCCCGACTGAAACACTTCTCACACTCCCCACATTTATATGGTTTCTCTGTTGTGTGGACAATCTGATGCGCGTCAAGATTCAAGCTCCACTTAAAACCCTTCCCACACTCCTCACATCTGTATGGCCTTTCTACAGTGTGGACTTTTTGATGGGATTTAAGGTGCGAACTCCGAACAAAGCTCTTCCCACAAGTGTGACATTCGTGTGGCTTTTCTCCAGTGTGGACTTTTTCATGGGCTCGAAGGTGTGAACTCCGCCCATAGCTCTTCCCACACTCATCACATTTGAATGGCTTTTCCTCATTGTGGACTCTCTGATGGACCAGAAGATGTGAGGCCTGAATGAAGACCTTCCCACACACCCCACAATTATATGGCTCCTCTACTTCATGGATTCTACCATGGATTTTAAGGTCTGCTATACGACTGAATCCTTTCCCACATTCTTCACATTTGTATGGTTTCTCCCCAGTATGGATCAGCTGGTGATCCTGAAGTCGTGAACTCTTATTGAAGCCCTGGCCACACTTTTCACACTTATAAGGTTTCTCTAGACAGCGGGCCTTCTGATGGGTTTTAAGATGTGACCTCTGACGGAAGCCCTTCCCACATATGTAACATTTATAGGGTTTCTCTCCTGTGTGGATCACCAGATGAACTTGATAATGGATTTTCATCCTGAAGCTCTTCCCACACTCCTCACATTTGTATGGTTTCTCTCCTGTGTGGACTCTCTGATGGATATGAAGATTTGAACTACAAGTGAAACATTTCCCACACTCTTCACATTTGTATGGTTTCTCTCCCGTGTGGACCATACAATGGCTATTAAGTGCTGACCTACAACGGAAGTTCTTCGCACATATACCACATTTGAATGGTTTCTCCCCAGTGTGGATTCTCTGATGTACCTGAAAATGTGAAGCATGAATGAAGCCCCTTCCACATATTTCACAATTAAAAGGTTTCTCCCCCGTGTGCAATTTGCAATGAGCATTAAGTGCTGATCTTCGACTGAAGCCTTTCCCACACTGCTCACATTTGAATGGTTTCTCTACAATGTGGACTTTCTGATGAGTTTTCAGATGTGAACTCCGACTGAATTCCTTACCACACTCATCACACTTATAGCGTTTCTTTCCCAAGTGAACTCTCTGGTGAATATGGAGTGCTGAACTATAACAGAAGTTTTTTCCACATTCATTACATGTATGAGACTTCTCTCTTGAATGTATTTGTTGATGAAGATCAAAGTTGGAGGCATCACTGAAAGACTTTTTACATTCATTATCCTGGTAAAGTTTCTGGCCTCTGTAAGTTATAAATAGTCCTGCTCCAAACTGGCCAGGTGAATCACCTTGTTTGGGAACCTGAGAACTCTTTATCATGAAGTCTTGATGCCTGATTAAGTCACTTGCAATCTGTTGCCAGATGTGCCAGCAGGAAAGCTCTTTATGAGGTTCTCCTTCTGGAACAGTCTCTGTCTCACTTGGGATCTTCCCTCCTATAAAGACAGATAATGAAGAGAAATGAACACTGAAGGCTTTGTTCAGTTGGGGTGCTTCACTGGGCTGGAAAAAGTTTAACTCAGAAAGCAGGTCTAATTAAGCAAGTTTATTCTATAGATATAAAAGGCTAAGTTGACTTGCACATGCGTGATACATATAAAGCTCTTGTCGCCAATTGCACGCATGTGTTTTGATCTGTCATTGTCAATCGCGAATTTGGGTGACACTTCTATTATAAAGAAAGGGCGAATAGTGATATTAAAATATTCCTTCTAATTAATTTCCTTTTAATGTGCACGAATTTGTGCACTGGGCCACTAGTTTCTAATGAATAACAAAGTTAGTGTAGAATCTTGAATAGTAAATCATGTAGTTATGTAGAAAAAAAAGTTACATAAATAAAATATGAATCAAATAGAACTTTAAGGAAAAGCAAAACAAATACTTTGAATTTTAGGTTCATGTAATAGAATCTAATATCCAATACTTTAAAGTATTTATATTTACATATTCAAAGTATTCCTGGAAATTCTGCAACTCTTTTTTTAAAAAATATATTTTGATTTTTTACAGAGAGGAAGGGAGAGGAATAGAGAGTTAGAAACACCGATGAGAGAGAAACATCGATCAGCTGCCTCCTGCACACCCCCTACTGGGGATGTGCCCACAACCAAGGTACATGCCCTTGACCGGAATCGAACCTGGGACCTTTCAGTCCACAGGCCGAAGCTCTATCCACTGAGCCAAACCGGTTACGGTAATTCTGCAACTCTTACAATCTTTTGACCATATCCAGTTTTTTCAGTTTAAAAATGTATTTTTTAAAATATTTACCCTTGTTGGTATTCCAAAAACATTGTTTATACAAAGTTATCTAAACACGTGGAGATTACTTTCTCAATAAAATTTTCAATTAGTTTAAAAAGTACTTCTCTTTACCCTACCAGACTGCTATACCGATTTTTCGGTAATTTCCGAATCTGCCGCTATACCGCTGTACCTAATTTTCGGTATTTTGCCTAGTACGTGAAAAAAATGTGTCGCAAACTAAAAATAACCAACCAATCGTGGTCAAACCTCATGGTTAGCCATTGCAAATGTCGGCCCCCATGTGTTTGAATTGACTTTGTGTGGTTTGACGTGAAAAAATTCTGAAAATTCACAATGAAACGAGTGGCTGATGAACCAAGCACTTCAACAGGAAAGCGAAGTAGGTCTAGGCTTATCACAGTCCAACAGGTGATCAATACTTTGGTTGATTCAGACTCTGAGGAGTCAGAATTTCATCAAGAATACGTTTCCAGTTCAAGTGACACAGTGAGAGCTTGAGCGATGAGAATCTTGAACCTTATAGATCTAGAGCTAGATTGATAGTAAGAGAAGGGGGGTGTGTCCCTCAAACAGCTGATGGGGGAGATCTAGGTGGTGATGAAGGTTGGACAAGGAATTTTGTATCACCAAATACAGATCTGAATTTCACTGAGTATAGAAAAGGCCCAGTGAACATTCCGGGATCTATCACAGAGGAGAGTGAACCGACTGACTTTTTTTCCTTGTTTTTGGATGATACTTTCTGGCAAAATTTGACAGAGAAAACCAACCTCTGGGCCCACCAATTGCATATAGCAAAGCCCAACTCCTACAATGCCAAAAATTTCAAGGATGCCACAGTGGAAGAAATGAAGGCTTTTCTTGGACTGAGGATCTGTATAGAATACTTACATATAAAGCCCAGCTATTGGGATTATTGGACAAATGAGGGCTCTGACTTTGTTGGGTTTACTCCTGGATTTCGAAATGTTATGACTCGAGACAGATTCTTGGCCCTTTGGAGTTTTTTACATATAACTGATGAGGAAGACACAGATATCGATAAGACAGATAGAATATATAAAGTTAGGCCTTTCTTGGAAAGTCTGCTCCCCAAGTTTCTTCACTTCTATCTGCCAAAGCAACATTTGAGCCTAGATGAGGGGATGATCCCGAAAAAAACCGCTTGGCCATCAAGCAATATATCAAGGATAAGCCCACAAAGTGGGGCATCAAGTCTTTCCTTCTCTGTGAAGGTGAGACTGGCTACATTTTGAATGCAGAAATCTATACTGGTGCTGCACCAATGCATATAAAAGACTTGGGCGCAGTAGGAAATACAGTTGTTCGTCTCTTGACCTCATGTGCAATGGAAAATAAATCTCATGTGCTTGTCATGGACCGGTTCTACAACTCTGTAACCCTTGCTAAATATGCACTGTCAGAATTACACACAGGAATTGTGGGAACCCTGCAGCAAAACAGGAAGTAGTTTCCTAAGTCGCTGAAAAGTGTAAAAAAAACTTGCTAGGGGTGACAGTTGCTATCTATATCAAGAAAGTGTAACATGTTTAGTTTGGCAGGATAGAAAGCCCATCACATTTATTTCGAACTACCACGATCCAGCCCAAAATGTAGTAATAAACAGAAGAAATAAAGATGGCAGTGTGCAAGAAATACAGATGCCACAGCTGGTGAAGGACTATAATAAATATATGGGTGGCTGTGACAAAAATGACCAGATGACCCGCCTTCACCGGTCTTGTCGTCATTACCACTGGCCCTGGCAGCTTTTCATAAAATTTTTTATGTGGGCCAGTTATAATTCTTATATCCTGTATGCTTCAAAGCAACAAGCTGCTTCAAAAAAGCCAGTTTATTTTACCAGATATATTCAGAAACTATGCCTGCAACTTATTGGTGGATACAGGACATCAGCCCACAGCCACCCACAAAAGGAACCCTGCCCTCAATGGATGACCCCAGGCAATCATTTTCCAGAGATTCCCCCTGGGACATCGTCTAATCATATCTGTGTTGTGTGCATGGAAAAGCACTCCAGGTACAACAAGCAAAATCCTGGAGTGTCTTCAAAGACAATCCATGCAAGAAGGTGAAGACCAACATCTGGTGCTCACTTTGCAAGAGGTACCTCTGTCTGAAACAAGGCTCATCCTGCTGGGTGGATTGGCACACAAAGGCGGAATATTGGCGCTAGATGAAAGGTAGACCTATTTTCTACAATGTCTCCAAGTTCCATCTTATTCTAACCACTTGTTTGCATGTAACTAACATTTTTCTATATCATGTTGGCTTTTTCTCTTTAATGCTCAGGAGCCCAGGTATAGGGGACAGTTAGGTTCAGGGCCTCAGGTCTGGTAGACTTAAGACTCAACAATAAGAAAACAAAGAATAAATGGGTCAAAAGCTTTAACATATACCTTACCTAAGAAGATATATAGATGGCAATTAAGCATATAAAAATATATTCCAGCCCAGCCGGCATGGCTCAGTGGTTGAGCATCGACCTATGAACCAGGGGGTCAAGGTTCAGACTGGCTATCATCAAGAAATCAACAAACGACAAGTGCTGGAGAGGATGTGGAGAAAAAGGAACACTTGTGCACTGCTGGTGGGAATGCAGACTGGTGTAGCCACTATGGAAGACAGTATGGAGTTTCCTCAAAAAACTAAAAATGGAACTCCCATTTGACCCTGTGATCCCATTTCTAGGAATATATCCCAAGAATCCAGAAACACCAATCAGAAAGGATATATGCACCCATATGTTCAAAGCAGCACAATTCACCATAGCTAAGATGTGGAAACAGCCTAAGTGCCCATCAGTAGATGAGTAGATTAGAAAACTGTGGTACATCTACACGATGGAATACTATGCTGCTGTAAAAAAGGAACTCTTACCATTTGCAACAGCATGGATGGAACTGGAGAGCTTTATGCTAAGTGAAATAAGCCAGTCAATGAAGGAAAAATACCACATGATCTCACTCATTCATAGATAATAGAGACCATTATAAACTTTTGAACAATAATAGATACAGAGGCAGAGCTGCCTCACACAGATTGTCAAACTGCAGTGGGAAGGCCAGAGAGGGTAGGGGGGCAGGAGGGAGGGGGTAAGAGATCAACCGAAGGACTTGTATGCATGCATATAAGCATAACCAATGGACATCAGACACTGGTGGGTAGGGGAGGCCAGGGGATTGTCAATTGCGGGGGGAAAAAGGACACATATGTAATACCCTTTATAATACTTTAAGCAATAAAAAAAATAAAAATAAAAAAATAAAAAAAAACACTCAGAAGCAAACAAGATGTTCTTCAGTAGGTGGGTAAATAAACTGTGGTATGTCCACACAATGGAATATTATTCAATGCTAATAAAGAAATGATCTAACAAACTATGGAGAGATAGGAAGGAAAGGTAAATGCATATTGCTAAGTGAAAGAAGGTAATCTGAAGAGTACATATTGTATGATTCCAACTATAAGACATTTTGGAAAAGGCAAAAGTATGGAGACAATAAAAATTTCAGTGGTTTCCAGGGGTCAAGGGAAGAGAGGGATAAACAGGTGGAACACAGATGAATTTTAGAGTAGCGAAAATACTCTATACAATACTACAATGGTGGAATACATAATTATACATTTGTCCAAATTAATAAAATGTGTAACACCAAGAGTGAACTCTAATGTGAATACAGACTCTGCGTGATAATGATGTGTCAATGTAGAGTCATCAATTGTATTTTGTGGGGGATGTCAATAATGTAAGAGTGTGTGGGTGTGTGAAAGTAGGGAATATTTGTCTTCTATTTTCCTCTCAATTTGGCTGTAAACCTAAAACTGTTCTAAAAAATGACCTTTTTTTAAAAAAGTACTTCTGAAAATAATTTTATAAAGGAAAAATTCACTCCCCTTCCTGTAGGAATAGTCAGTTAAAAGCCTCCTCTGTTGCTCCAGTAGACATACGATAAATAACCTCTATATAACTCCGCCTTGGATCATTTTATTGGAAAGTTACTTCAATGCCGAGGTGACTGAAATGGTTAGAATGACTTGCAGATTTGAGAGTAAGTATTTAATCACATACAGGCTAAAACACAGTGTAAAGCAGACAGTCAAATGTTAGCTCCTGCTGGCAAGTTTCCTTCATGAGGACGACAAAAGGGAAATCAAGTTGAACAGATAACATACATAGTTCTAAAGCCTGACACTAATCCAGATTATTAGAAAAATAAGTGAAAAAGTGGAATGTAATCTTTCACAACAGAGATGGAATCTGGGAGAAGGAAAAGGTGAGGTCACAGCATGAAGTCAGAAAGCCAACCCAGGACAAGTTAGTTCCTGCCAGAACCTCTTTCCAGACAGACACATGGATGGCTCCTCATGTCTTTTAGGTCTCTACTCAATGTCAGCCCACCAACAAGGCTCTTTACCACCCAGTGTGAAATAATAAATATTGTCCTGACTCAATTCACCTCCGGCAACTTCCAAGCTCTTACTGATGTTCTACACAGTATATATATATATGTATTAGAGGTCCAGTGCACGAAATTCATGCATGGGGGGGTTCCCTCAGCCCAGCCTGCACCCTCTCCAATTGGGACCCCACAGGGATCAGGCCTAAACCAGCAGTCTGACATCCATCCCGAATCTGGGACCACTGGCTCCTAACTACTCACCTGCCTGCCTGCCTGATCACCCCTAACTGCCTCTGCCTGCCTGCCTGATTGTCCCTAACTGCTCCCCTGCAGGCCTGATTGCCCTCAAATGCTCTCCCTGCCCACCTGATCGCCCCTAACTGCTCTCCCCTGCCAGCCTGATCACCTCTAACTGCTCTCCCCTGCCGGCCTGACCTTGCCCATAACTGCCCTCCCCTGCCAGCTTGGTCGCTCCCAACTGCTCTTCCCTGCCAGCCTGATTGCCCCTAACCCCTCAGCAGCTGTGGATCAGGCCCTGTCTCTCTCCCTCTCTGGGCCTCAACAGCAGCCGCAGAGGCTGCTGATCAGGCCCTGATTCTCTCTCCGGGCCTCTCTCTGGTCCTGATCCACAGCCGCCGCGCCTGCCTCGCCCCACCCACACCCTGCCACCCCGCCTGCCCACCTGCCTCCAGCCTTGCTGTGATAGGAGCCTGTGGGCTAAGGGGGAGGGACCAAGAGGTGCTCCATGGACTTCCTGGTGACCAGTTGACCATCTGGTCATTTAGGTCATGACGGCCCTAGGCTATTATTAGTATAGATGGCCGAAACAGGTCTGGCTCAGTGAATAGAGCGTTGGCCTGCAGACTGAAAGGTCCCGGGTTCGATTCCGGTCAAGGGCATGTACCTAGGTTGCGGGCACATCCCCAGTAGGAGATGTGCAGGAGGCAGCTGATCGATGTTTCTCTCTCATCGATGTTTCTGACTCTATCTCTCTCCTTTCCTCTCTGTAAAAAATCAATAAAAAAATATATATAAAAAATAAAAAATAAAAAAAATATTAGTATAGATGTATTTTATTAATTTCAGAGAGGAAGGGAGAGGGAGAGATAGAAACATCAATGATGACAGAGAATCACTGATTGGCTGCCTCCTGCATGCTCCACACTGGGAATGGAGCCCGCAACTGGGCAGGTGCCCTTGACTGGAATTGAACCCGGAATCCTTTAGTTTATAGGTCGATGCTCAATCTATTGAGCCAAACCATAAGACACACTAAGTCAACTGTTGTTTAACTGTCTTCCCCATGACAACACAGCATCAAAGAGGCATGCATTTTATACCTTATACACTGAACACACATTAACTTTCACACTGAACACATTTCCTAGAGCACATAACTACTGCACAGAACCATGCCTAGAGTATAGTACGTACGCAGAAAATGTATGGTGAATGAATAATGAGTCCCACCAAAAAGTTTCACTTTTGGTCAAATTAAAAGACACAGGGTGCATACACCAAGAATGATGCTAATGAGAAAATCAAAGGTGGCAAAATTCCTTGAAGTGAAAAGAAAGCAAGAGAACCTATCCCTATTTCCTTCTGAAGCTTTTAGAGCGTCTCTTTGAAATCAGAGTTTGGGAAAACTTTGGGTGGTCAGCGCACGTCATAGCAAGTGATCGAACTCCCGAGGGGACACTTTGCACATTAGCCTTTTATATATACAACCTGTGTGGCTCAGTAGTTGAGTGTCAACCTATGAACCAGGAGGTCATGGTTTGATTCCCTGTCAGGGCACATGCCGGAGTTGTGGACTTGATCCCCAGTGTGGGACGTGCATAAAGCACTGATCAATGATTCTCTCACCAGGGGATGGCGCAGAATGAAGGAAGGCCCCTGCTGGCCAGGCCTAGGGACCCTACCTGTGCACAAATTTCGTGCACCAGGCCTCTAGTATTTTAAATGAACACACTAAAGGTATAATTTATTAGAAATTTAAGATTCCTACTGCATACTCAATTAGTCAAATAAGTGTTTTTCAAACATTTTTTTTAAAAAAATGACCTACTTTAAGAAATGCCAATATCTCATGACCCAGAGAAATATGCACGAAATGTATTTATAAAACCCACTTGCTAACCAATGCCTATTTTTATTAAAGCTCTTCCCATGGTTTTTAGATCACTCATGTAACTGGCCAGTGTTTTTGCTGCAAAGTATTCTGTTCTTCCTAACAAACTGATATTTCTCCCTTATTTTATTGCATTAAAAAGTGTTGGTACAAAAGTCGGGTCCACAAAAGTCTGTAAGAAACTGTTTTAAGATCCACAGTGCCGCCCAACTGGTGTGGCTCAGCAGTTGAGTGTTGACCCAGGAACCAACATCCACAGTGCCCTGAATGCCTGAGGACACAAGCCAATCCTGGGAGCTGATACTGAGTACATAGGGCACCTGTCCTCACCCACTGAGACCAGGTTCCGGAAGTTCTCCAGCATCACGTCTTGGTACAGCTTCCTCTGGCCAGTGTCCAGCAGCCCCAGCTCCGCCTCGGTGAAGACCACAGCCACGTCCTTGAAGGTCAGGTCCTCCTACAACACCAAACACATGTAACCTCAATCTTCTAATCAGTGGCCTCTTGAAAAGTGACAGCACTGAGAAGGTAGAGAGGATGGGCAAGAAATGGTTTCAGATTTTGAGCAACTTAAGTCGATGTGTAGACATCCCAGCCCTTCTCCTCCAACTCCACACACTGATTCTCCTCAGCCTCAGCAGAAGTATGGCAGTGACCACAGTCCTCATATTTTTATTTTGTGCCCTCATTGGGTCTATTTACAAGTAACCTCCAAGAACCCTAAACACACCCTGACCGGTTTGGCTCAGTGGATAGATCATCAGCCTACGGACTGAAGGGTCCCAGGATGGATTCTGGTCAAGGGCCCCAGTAAGGGGCGTGCAGGAGGCAGCTAACCAATGATTCTCTCTCATCACTGATGTTTCTTTTTTTTTTTTAAATATATTTTATTAATTTTTTACAGAGAGGAAGGGAGAGAGATAGAGAGCCAGAAACATCGATGAGAGAGAAACCTCGATCAGCTGCCTCCTGTACATCTCCCACTGGGGATATGCCTGCAACCAAGGCACATGCCCTTGACCAGAATTGAACCTGGGACCCTTCAGTCCGTAGGCCGACGCTCTATCCACTGAGCCAAACCGGCCTCGGCCATCGTTGATGTTTCTATCTCTCTCTCCCTCTCCCTTCCTCTCTAAAATCAATAAAAATATATTTTAAAAAAAAAGAGGAAGAAAAAAAAATATGAACAACAAAATGGCAACAAATACATACCTATCAATTAAATCTAAAAACAAAGAAGAAATCTAATGAACAGAATAAACTGGTGAATAAAATACAATTAGAGGCATGGAAATGGAACAGACTGACAATTCTCAGAGGGAATGGGGGTAAGGGGGTGGGAAGAGATTAAACAAAGATCTTGTATGCATATATGCATTACCTATGGACACAGACAATAGAGTGGTGAGGGCCTGGGGTGGGGCGGGAACTGGGTGGAGGGGGACAATGGGGGGAAAAAGAGGGACATCTGTAGTAATCGCAACAATAAAGATTTAAAAATAAATAGATAACAAGAAAAAAGAAAAAAAGAAGTAGCTTTCAGCTATCGTGGGAATGTGGGGTAGGTAAAAACAAAAAATTAAAAGGTATATCAATTCAAGGGGAATGTGACATAGCCCTAAAAAAGAAACATTATATAACACTAAAGGGAAGAAAATCACAATTTAAAATTAGATGTATATCATGAATACAAACACAGCTATGAATGCACATGAGGAACAGTATACTAGAAAATGAAAACAGCTGATCTGTTAGCTGGGAAACAGTAAAGTGGGAGAAGTGTTCATTTCTGGTCATTTTTCTGCTCTACAAAATAAATAATAATCAAAAACTGAAAACAAATGCAAAGTAAACTCAACACCCTGGAGCACAACAGGTCCTCAAATACCCGTTCTTCTGCTTGAGCTGTCCCAAGAGAAACGTGCCATGTCGGTAATGAGGTGGAATTTTATTTTATTTTTAAATTTATTTCTTTTAATCCTCACCTGAGGATATTTTCCCATTGATTTTTAGAGAGAGTGGAAGAGAGAGGGAAAAACAGAGAGAAATATTGATGTGAGAGAAACACATCGATTGGTTGCCTCCTGCATGCGCCTCGACCAGGGCCCAGGCCGAGGAGGAGCCTACAACCCAGGTACATGCCCTTGACTGGAATCGAACCCGGGACCCTTGGGTCCGCAGGCCGACACTCTATCCACTGGGCCAAACTGGCTAGGGCATGAGGTGGAATTTTACAAGAGAGAAAGGCATGTCCTACTCACCTTAAATGTGGTCATTTTTCCTCCTACTTCTGGAGATGCAGAGTCCTGAGTAATACAGATCCCAGGAAGGCAGAACTGTGCCTGGCAGTGCCTGCAAAAAAAACATGAAAGGGTCGCCTGCATGCTGCTCACCTACATGGATGATTGTTATGAATTAGCATGTGAATATTTATAGCAGCCTTATTCATAATAACCTAAAACTGGGAACAACTGAAACGTCAACTATATGTGAATAAAATTGTGGCATATTTGTACAACGGAACATTATTCCCCAATTAAAAGAAATGAAGTACTGATTGCGGTAGAACATGGATAAACCTTGTAAACATTATGGATAGAGAAAGAAACCTCTGTCACAAAAGACTGCATATTGTATGATCCCATTCATATGCAATGTCCAGAGTAAGCAGATCTATGGAGACAAAGTAAGTTAGTGGTTGCTTAGGTATCTGGGAAGAGAATGAAGGTTAGTTACAACTGGGCAGGAAGAATCTAATCAGGGAAACAAAAATGTGCTCCACTAAGCAAAGTTGCACCCCAATTGGGTGAATTCTATGATATGCATGATATACCACAAGTTGGTAAAAATAAGTGTTTGTTAATCTATGTGTCACTTAAACTAGTAAAACTAATTTATGGATTCTGAGTCCATACTGATATAATACTTATATTTTAATAAATGAATAAATAAGTGGGGAGAAGGAGAAGCTTGTCTTTACAGAATGCCCACTAATAAATGTATTTCCCCCATATGCTATATTATTTTTGAGAAAAACAAACAAACACGCCAGTAACTTTACAATGGACAAATCCGATAGATATCACCTTAGCTTAGTGTACGAAGCTGAGTTCACCAACACAGGGACAAACCAACATCCTTTGGCTCCACCTCACCACTTCTGTGGAATCCCTGCCGCAATGCCAGATCTGAACCTAAACATGGACTATACCAAATTAAACCCCAAGTGAAGGGCTGTCTCCTATATAACTTGACTCTATACTCTAAAAAAGCATCAAGAAAAAAAAAGACAAAGGCTGTGGAATTGTTCCCATTAAAGAACATTAAAAGAAGTATTATAAAAATGTTGTAAGATGTTTATAAACAAATGTACAACTTAAGGCAATGCATAAAACTGGAATTTGAAACTTGGGGGAAAACCAGCTACGTACACTGCCAATCTGTGTTGCCTTTCCATGAGTCCAAAAATATTACATTATGAGAATTTTAAATGAAAACCAGAACAAAATAAATACAGGACTATAGAACAGTATGTTAGCTAATGTTTCCTAGCAATAGCTAACTGGCAACACTATTAACCACCATTAGTAATAAGTTAGGAAATTATATGGAAGTTCATTAGTTCATTCTTTCTTGGCAGTGTTTGGAAATTATCATTGTAAAAACACATAAGGGGAAAAACATTAAGAAAGGTATGATTTGTAAAATATTTATAATATACAAATATACACAAAAACACTAAAAAATGCATTAGACACTTAAATACTTGTTATATTTATATCCTGAATGAATGGGTAATTAAAAAAAATTTTTTCTCTCATATTTCTGTAATCTTTGAATGGTGCATATTGTAATTTCTGAATGTTTTATAAGAACAAGAGACAAAATAGTTGACAATGTTTTAAAAACTCACAGAAAAGTCCAAGCCCATTGCCCTTGTTTTTAAGGTCTCTCAACATCAAGTACTAACTACCTGGTCTGATTCCAGCTAGTTCCTATGGCTTAGGAGAATATATCCAAGAGATTATAGCTCTGAACGTGGGCTTCCTAAATTCCAGCCCCAGCTCAGCCTCTTATTAGGTGGGTGACTATGGGGGGAAACTTATGCTCCTTGGGACTGATCTCATTTTATAGAATAGGAAAAAGGCAGTCCTTTTCACAGAGCCACGATGTGGCATCATGTATTTATCCGTATAAGATCCTTATCACCAAAGTTGGCAGTTAAGGATTCATTATCATCAATACCCATGCCCGAGTTCACATCCTACACTTTTTCCGATTTATGTGAACATCATTGTAAAATGAAAACCTCAAGTCCCACTCACGTGGAGCTTTGCTATCAGCAGCCAAGCAGTCACTCCCTCTCGCTCGGTGCGGTCCCTTTTGAGAAGTCAGGCCGGGGGAAGAATGCTATGACATGCCACGATCGTGCCGAAGTCCTCGAGGAAAGTCAAAGCCTCTTCTCCCTCCGTGCAATCTGGAAGCAACCTTTACATTCCTAAAAAAAAAAAAAGAGGTCTGCCGTGGTCTGTCCGGATCTGACCCTAACCCGGAGGAAATTAAAACTAAGGAGAGATCACCATTCACAACGTGCCAAGAACTAAATTAATACTTCTATTTCTACCCCTTCTTTCAATTCCCAAAACAATTCTGTTAGAAAGGTCCTGATATCCTCACTTTAAAGAACAGTCCCTGGAGGCCCGGGGAGATGGACGCCCGATGCCAGGAGGCAGCCCGCGCACGAAGGCGGGGGGGGGGGGGGGGGGGGCGGGCGAGAGGGCAGCCCGGGAACTCGCACCAGGAGACAAAGGCGACTCCAGCCTGTCCCACTCCCAACGCTAGAAGCGCCCCAGAGGCATAGCTCGGAGGCACCGCCGACCCCGCACTTCCATACCGCACCCTCCCCAGAGGCTTCTTTTCCCCTAAATCGACCGCTGAGTCACGGCGGGTCTTACGCATAGACCCAGAAAGTTCGGAAAGGCCGGTGAGAGGCCGAGCGGACAGACCACCCTACGGAAAATACAGTAAAAACCTTACACTCCCAGAACCGAAGTGCCTGCGATCTCACGAGGCTTCGGGACTAAATTTCCCAGAATTCACCAAACCCGCCTTCCTGAGCGGAAGTGCACGCGACTGCACAAGACGCCTGGACTACACTTCCCAGAATTCCGAAGGAAAACGTTTACGTACAGGCTCACGCTGTAGGAAAAAGTGTTGTGACTACAGGAAGCTCCTTGACTACACTTCCCAAAATGCCAGAGCGGAGAGACTCCCAGAATCCCAACTTCCTGGTTAGTTACGTGGACTCTTTCACAGATAATCTGTGGACGTTTCCTAAGTCTTTCAGAAAAAATATCACATAGACACAGGACTTCCTGAAGTCGCAATGAGTCCAATTATGATAGGAATAGTGTTGGAAAGAGAATAAGTGAGGAGATACATCTTCAAGAAATCAAGGGAGTTTGGGAGCGCGGCCGCTCGGTTGAAAGGAGCGACTTCCTGGGCGCGAGACCCTGCAGCCGGCGTCTGAGGAGGCGCGTGACCCAGCGTCCCTGTTGCCATGACAACCCTGTGCTTCGCGGACCTGCACCGGGGCAGCGAGGACGAGCTGCCACTAGGCTCGGAGCAGAGAACCACCAAAGTCGGCTGGGTTTATGATGTCAGTCACACTGAGAAGACTTAATGGGAACATCCGAAAAACGGGAAAAGAAAACAAATAGCAGATTTGTCTTATCGATGGGAACAAGAAACCCATGAGGAAGGACACTGTATTTGGTCAACCATATACTAGTAAACAAAATAACTGTTTGGACCCAAGACTGGCACTTACTATTGATGATAATCCTACAAAGCCAATCACCAGACAGAATACGATGGTAGCACCCAGGGGGGATTTCACCGGCAAAGTGGTTGTAGTTCCTGGAGCTAATTCAGGAATAGGGTATGAAATCGCCACATCTTTTGCCCTTCAAGGTGCTCACGTGATCTTGGCCTGTAGGACTAGGACAAGAGCCAGTGAAGTCATGTCTTGCATTTTGGGAGAATGGCATAAAGCCCGGGTACCCGCGGTCACCCTGGACCTATCTGCTTGGTAGCGTGCACAGGTGTTCAAGGCCAACCATGTGCTTCTGCATGTGCTTGTGTGCAACGCAGTGGCTCTTGCTCTGCCCTGGAGCCTCACAACAGATGGCGTGGAGACCAGCTTCCAGGCGAATCGCCGGGGGCACTTCTGCCTTGTCCAGCTCCTTCAGGATGTCTTGTGCGGCTCAGCCCCAATCTGTCAGTGTGGTCTCCTCAGAGTCCCATAGATTTACAGATATTATGTTTCCTCGGGACAACTAGACTTCAGCCACCTCTCCCCACCTAAAAATGACTACTGGACCGCACTGGCTTACAACTGGTCCAAACTCGGCAACATTCTATTCTCCAATGAGCTCCGTCACTGTCTCTCCCTGCGTGGGGTCACATGGAAGGGCAGTACATCCAGGAAACATGATGTACTCCTCCCTTCGTCGCAGCTGGTGGGTGTACACCGCGCTGTTTACCTCGGCCAGGCCTTTCACCAAGTCCATGCAACAAGGAGCTGCCACCACCCTCTATGGTGCTGCTGTTCCTGAACTCAGGGTCTAGGAGGCATGTATTTCGACAACTGTTGCCGCTGCCTGCCCTCCAGAAGCTCAGAGTGAAAAGACAGTACTGGGCCCTGGGGGCACTCAGTGAGACAACTGATCCAAAAAAGACCCAACAGCCAGTCCAGCTAAGCGGGAGCTCTGGCAAGGAAAGGCACACACACCCACCCTGTGCGTGCAGGGGCATCACTGCCAACACTGGACCCTTCCAACTTACCCAGGGGCCTTTCCATGTCCCTCCAACACAGACCTGCCAGAGCAAAGGGAATAAGGAGTAGTCATAGCAGATGGGAAAATGTTAAAAAATGTTCCCATTTCCAATGGGAACCAGGAAATTCCAGCAGGAATGGCAGTATCTCTCTTCTGGGGCTGGCTTAGGCTTGGGTCATTTTGCTTTATTGGTGGTGACCTGTTTGAAAGTGAATACTCTGTTGGTATGTGGGTTCCTTGTTTCACTGGAGAAGGACAAGCAATTCTCTGTTTAGAATAGTCTGGTGCCCCCTGTGTCACTCAGCCACCACCACAGCCACAGCCCACCATGGATGGCCACACCTCAGCCAGGAGCTTTCTCCTGTTTAGGTAAGAAAAAGCCAGTGTTTATCCTTCTTTGCTGCATTGATCCAGGAGATCATTGTTTCATTCATCCAGACCAGGTCTAAGTGGGCTTGGCAACTACTGGAGAGAACTCTGAACCTTGTTCCAGCCAGCCACCATGGAGCGACACTGAGACATGGGTGCAATAGACAGAGCTAGTGGGTCACAGAAGTACTGGTCTTTTGACTCCCTTGCCAAACTATGCAAAAAATTCCTTAGAGATGATAACAAACAAACTTTGCCAAGGATTTCCTCAATTCCTTGACAGCCAGGAAAAGGATTGTGTCCATAAGAATTTACAGTGTAATTTCGGGGATAAAGTCACTCCCCTTATTCTTCATTCAGGCATGTGCCCTGACCAGGAATCAAACCAGGACCTCCTGGTCAATGCTTAACCACTGAGCAATGCCAGCCAGGCAATAAAAAAAAAATAAAAATAAAAATAAAGTAGTACTGAATGGCCGATGTGGTTCAGTTGGTTGGGTGTTGTCTCATGAACCAAAAGGTTGCTGGTTCGATTCCCAGTCAGGGCACATGCCAGGGTTGTGGGCTTGATACCTAGAGGGTGTGCAGGAGGCCACTGATAGATGTACTGTTCTCACATTGATGTTTCTCTCTCTCCCTCTTTAAAAAAAAAATCAATTTAAAAAAAGTACCGAATGGCATCTCAACTATTATGCTATGTTCCCTACCCATGCACATCTTTTCTTCAAAGAATTATTTTTAATCTCCCCAACATGTGTATCCCCACTTTACATCTATCTCTAGTACTTGCCTGCTCCCTGGCTTATGCCTAAAGATGTGTCACATGCATTAACTTATTTGTGTATTCAAATAACCAAAAAAAATTTTTGAATACTGATGGAGTCCTATTCTTTAATTTTGATCTTATATGATAACATAGAACAATCTTAATAGGAATCCATACTGTATTCACATTAATCATTTTTCAAATTCCATTATACATAATTTACCAGTTTGATCAAATTGATGTTCATTGAGAAATTAAAACACATAATGGGATTAAAAAAATGGAAATACTACCAAATAGTTGTGCCAGAGATCATTACTACCAGTATCACTTCCACATTTTATTTTTGTACACACATACACAGATTTATGAACTTAATTCTATTATGAAGGCCACAGTCTGAGTTCACAAAGCCCATAGTATGTTCTTCTTCTGTTATTACATGTCCTTGCCATCACTTTAATGACTCCAAGTTATTTTGGAAATATATAACTTAAACAAATTTCTACTGATGAACACTTAATTCCATTCTAAAAATTGTGTGGCATTACTGATGTGGTATTAAAAAATTATTTGAATCTCATAATCTTAAATTCTTAAACTATGACTTCTAAATTACACATTGTTATATCTGTTTTCCAAAGATGTGTGTTTACCGAAAAAGAAAAGCATGTAAATGGCATTCCAGTGCCAGTAATGAATACATTTGATGAAATTACCAAATCCCAACAAGTTTTTCTGGTATTTCTTTCATGGGGATAAGGGAAGAATATAGGAAGTTGAGAAACGAAATGTCTTTCAAATTTGGCATAGCCCCAACCAGTCCGCAGGCTGACGATCTATCCACTGAGCCAAACCAGTCAGGGCTAAATCTGACCCTTTTAATGGGTTACTTTGAACCCTTGCCTTAACACTGTTGAAAATGTCAATTGTGATATGTGCAGTAGCCAGTTACTGCAAAGTTAAAACTGTTTGCACTGTGAGAAAAACCAAAAGATGAATTTATATTATATATACTAACGGAACACCAGGCAGAAACCCAAATAATGAGAACCCAACCTCAGAACAGAGCCAGAGGGTAGGCCAGGAGCCAACTGCCAGGATACTACCAAAATAATGCTGTGGCGTGCAAGACCCAGTGTACTTCTGTATTTCAACTCATGTTTGTTTCCCTGAATTATTTTTTGCAGGTTTCCTCTTCCAGATACAATTTAAAAATATTATATCTATTTTCTTCCTTTGACTGATGTACTGAATACATATACAAAGTGCTCATCAATGTTAACACGCTCCCTGCCCTCTTGCCCTCACCACAACACTTGTGTAGTCTCAGAATCACTGGGATATGTTGCGCCATGGCTGAGACATTCACTTTAATGAAACAAAGGTTTTCCTTCCTCTGAGAATGGATGAAATTTATCACCGACATGGCTTCTGCAATGAAGTTTAAAGTATGACCTTGACTTGAAGTGCTTCCCACATACCTCACACTTGTAAGGCTTCTCCTTTGTGTGAACTTTCTGATGAGACTGTAGATGTGAAAACTGAGTGAAAAGTTTACCACACGCATCACATTTGTATGGCTTCTCTCCAGTGTGGACTCTCTGATGAAGCTTAAGGTGTGAGGCCCTACTTAAGTGCTTGCCGCACACCCAGCACGTATACGGTTTCTCTCCTGTGTGGATGCTCCGATGCACTTCCAGATCCAAGCCTGTCTTGTAGCCCTTCCCACACTCCTCACACTTGAATGGCTTTTCTCTCGTGTGGACTTTTAGTAGGTGAGCTTGTAGGTATGCTTTCCGCCCAAAGCTCTTCCCACACTCCTCACATGTGAACGGCTTTTCCCCGCTGTGGACTTGCTGATGGGCCAGAAGAAGGGAGGCCCATCTGTAGCTCTTCCCACACTCCGCACAGTTATAGGGTTTCTCTTCTGTGTGAAACCTCTGATGCCGATAAAGTTCTGTCTTAGAGTAGAAGCTCTTTCCACACTTGTCACATTTGTATGATTTCTGTCCCGTGTGGATGTTCTTATGGATGTAAAGATGTGAGCACCAACTGAAGCACTTCCCGCACTCTTCACATTTGTACGGTTTCTCTCCCGTGTGGATCACACAATGACTATTAAGTGCTGACCTACGACGGAATTTCTTCCCACATATATCACATCTGAACGGTTTCTCCCCAGTGTGGACTCTCTGATGGTTGTAGAGATGGTAAGCATGAAGGAAGGTCCTCCCACATTCCTCACACTTAAAAGGTTTCTCTCCTGAATGTAATTTGCAATGGTCACTAAGTGTTGCCCTACGACTGAATCCTTTCCCACACTGCTCACATTTAAATGGTTTTTCTACAGTGTGGACTCGCTGATGGGCTTGCAGACGTGAGCTCTGACTGAATTCCTTACCACACTTATCACACTTATAGCATTTCTCTCCCAAGTGAACTCTCTGATGAATACGGAGCCCTGAGCTAAAGAAGAAGCTTTTTCCACACTCACCACATGTATGAGACTTCTCTCCTGAGTGTATCTGTTGATGAAGATCAAAGTTGAAGATATCATAAAAGAATCTGTTACATTCATTTCCCCAGTACGGTTTCTGGCCTGTGTGAGTTACAGATAGTCCTGCCCCAACCTGGCTGGTTGAATCATCATGTTTAGGGAACTGAGAACTCTTGATCATGGAGGCTTGACTCCTGATTAGGTCACTTGCAATTTGTTGCCATATTTGCCAACAGGAAAGTTCTTCATGTGGTTCTAGTTCTGTAAGAGTCTCCATCTCATATTGAATCTTGCCTCCTATAAGAAGAGAGAATTTAAAGATGTGGATAAATGAAGACTTTGTCCAGTGTCTTTAAGAATTCACATTTAGGCCTAACTGGTTTGGCTCAGTGGATAGAGCGTCGGCCTGCGGACTGAAGGGTCCCGGTTCGGTTCCGGTCAAGGGCATGTACCTTGGTTGTGGGCACCTCCCCAGTAGGGAGTGTGCAGGAGGCAGCTGAATCGATGTTTCTAACTCTCTCTCCCGCTCCCTTTCTCTCTGTAAAAAATCAATAAAATATATTTAAAAACAAAGAAAGAAAGAAAGAAAGAATTCACATTTAGGAGAGAGCGTGAGACTTCAATAAATCCAGGGACTGTTCACTATGTCCTTTGGATATGTGTCATGGTATCTGGTTTACAGAAACCAAGAAGAAGTCCAGTAGGCTCTTTCCCACTAAGCATCAATGAAATAAATCTAGAACCACACCAAGTCTCCTATGTGAGGTACAACTTAGAAATCAAAGACTTCATAACAAATATAGTAATATGATACGTTAATCAGTTGCTGTTTCCATTGAATTTTATAATCAGTGTAAAGTCTTCGATAGTAAATTATGAAGCAAATATATACACAATGAAGTATGAATCAAATTTTAAAGAAAAGCAGTAACATAATCAATACTTTGTATATTTGGATTTACGTTACACATCCTTACATTAGATATCTTACCCAAAAGGCATCTGGCGTTTGCCCTCCACACCTGAGCGATAAGCTCTGAGCATGTGAAATGTCATGTCTGGAAAGACATGAGGGCCTGGAGTCACACTGGCTGGTACAACATGATTTTGGAATGAGGCTAACGACACCAGAAAGACCAGATTGTGATTGTGGATAAAGCTTTCAGTGACCTGGTGGTGTGAATCAAAAGACAGAATAACCTCATAAAACTATTCAAGGTATGCTGGCCATGTGATGGAACCCCATTGCACTGAGGCTTAGGGGAGCTTCCCTGATTGGCAATACCCTGTGTAATTTCACACCTTTATGTTGGAAAGTAACACAGAAACACGTCCTTGATCCACACAGAGAGGACAGTGGAAGCTCTGTGTCTGGCTCTTCTCTAGACTCCTTTTCTCCTACTTAATTGTAAGGTGAATCCTTCCCTTTAAAAGCACTAACTATGAGTATAACAGCATTCAGCGAGTTCTATTAGGCCATCTAGACTAGAGACTCATTCAAAGTGAAGGCAGTTTGGGGACCCCCACCCCCAAACTTGCAGTCGGTGTCAAGTGCAGGAGGAGGAGTGTAAACTGTCCCTCTCAACTTTGTAGTTGGCTAAACTCTTTATAATCCTGCATGTAAAAAACCTAGAGCTGTTTGAATCTATATATGCAACGTAAATTCTACATAATATGTGTAGTTCATCTTATTGTTCTGTGTTGATACACACAGAACTTAGTTAAGATATCTGATAAAAGAAACTAGTTTTGCTATGAAGCCAAGTCTACCCACAGGAATAGCCAAAGGGTGATGAGAAAATTAAAGGGTGAAAACACCACACAAAGGCCTATGTAATGGTTTCTTCTGAGGCTTCTGGATTCTTTCAAAACAGAGTGTGGAAAAACGTTGGATAGAGAGAAATTGGGTGTTCACATCAGTTTTTAGATTGAAAACAACAGCCTTTTAGTTAGCTGTAAAACAAACTTTAAAACATGCAATAGTCCTAGGTGGTTTTGCTCAGTGGATAGAGAGTCAGCCTATGGACTGAAGGGTCCCAGGTTTGACTTTGGTCAAGGGCACATGCCCAGGTTTCGGGCTCAGTCTCCAGTAGGGGCCGTGCAGGAGGCAGCCAATCAATGATTCTCTCTCATCATTGATGTTTCTATCTCTCTCCCTCTCTGAAATCAATTAAAAAAACACACACAAAACAAAACAAAACAAAAAACATGCAATAAATATGTGGAATAAAGAATCAGGATAGAAACTATCAGAGCATCGTCACCAGCAGGAATGAGCTCATTGCACATATTATCTTGCAAAGTCATACATATAAATCGACACATATGTATAGTATTTCCTTTGGTTACACTGAGAGATGCATTTCTTAGGATGGCTTGTTGTACCAAAAAATTGAAAACTTGGTTCAGGAACTTACCCAGTCCTTAATTAAACAAATTACTCAAATAGAAAGATAAGTTCCAAGGTAAGTACCTTGAAAAAATACTGCTAAGGTAAGTGTGTACCTCTTAATAGGTACTACAGTTTATGGTTAAACTTCATAAATTGTCACTTTAAAATAGTTTTGCAGGGAGGACACAGAAGTCTCTCTGAGGATGTGACAATTTTGAGTGGGCAGTTTCTTAATACTTTCCAGGTCAGATCGTTCACCGGCTGAAAATGAAACAATATGTCTCTATAAAAATAAAGGGAAATCCTGTGATAGAAGAGACAAGTTCAGATGTGTGACCGGTGTTACTTTTACCCTCATTCTTCCCCTCCTGCATACGGAGAAACCTGGTGACAGTGACATGGATGTTTACTTTGTAAGAAGCAGACGGGCTGCAGACGGGCAAATCATGCAAAGGAAAGGCAGCCTGCGAGCTGGGTGTTGTCTGAGAGCTCAGGGAATGCAGATTATGTTTTTCCCATTTGTGGGGGAATGGTCCAGGAGAAAACACCAGAATCCTCACTAAAGAAAGTTTTACTCCTGGAAATGGAGGAGAATCGAAGATGGCGGCATAGGTAAACACCGGAGATTGCCGCCGTAAACAACCACTTCAAAAATACAACTAAAAGTCGGAACGGACATCAACCAGAACCACAGGAAGGCTGGCTGAGGAGAGACTCTTCAACTAGAAGCAAAAACAACAGCATTCCGACGCTCAGAGGAGGCGTAGTGTGGAAAATTTAAAGGTACGGTGGTGCAGCGGTGCGCGCGCAAAGTGGGCTGGTGGCTGAGGGCGCGGTTGTCGTTTTCAATCAGGAGTGAGATCCGGGCGAGTCTCTAGGGACCCAGACTCAAACGGGAGAAGCGGGACTGTCTGGCTACGGCCCCTCCGAGGTTTGCAGCGGTTGTGGGGACAGAGAGGCAGAGCCCCTGGGGACGGACTGAGAGCGGCCATAGCGGCTCCCTCCCCCCGCCCTGTTGAGCCCGCCCCGCCCAGGTCCTGCGCACAGCCATTTGCCGATCGCCTCAGGCAAAGGCTGGATTAGCGCCTCCCCAGAAGACAGACGTTTTCCCGCTCAGCTGATTCCTACAGCCAGTCGGCCTGGTGGTCAAATCCCTCTAGTGTTAACTACAACAATTAAGGCTTGGCTAGAACAAGACTGCGCACAGAGACCACAAGGGGGTGCACCAAGAAAGCATAAAAGATGCAGAGACAAAAAAACATGACAGAAATGGAGGATATGGAGCTAAGAATCGCAATTTTGAGGGCTTGCCATAAATTTGTGCAGAGCCTCACGAAAACTAATGAGACCCTCGATGCTACGATAAAGAAATTAGAAAGTAAGCATACACGGACTGAAATAAAGAATATTATACCCAATAGCAGACCAGAGGAGCTCAAGAATCAAACCAAAGATTCGACAAAAAACACCCAATTGGAAAAGCAAAATGAAAAAAGAATCCTAAAGTGTGAAGATAGTGTAAGGAGCCTCTGGGACAGCTTTAAGCGGACTAATATCAGAATTATTGGAGTGCCAGAAGATGAGAGACAGCAAGATATTGAAAACCTATTTCAAGAAATAATGGCAGAAAACTTCCCCCACCTGGAGAAAGAAATGGACTTACAGGTCCAAGAAGCGCAGAGAACCCCAAACAAAAGGAATCCAAAGAGGACCACACCAAGACACATCATCATTAAAATGCCAAGAGCAAAAGACAAAGAGAAAATCTTAAAAGCAGCAAGAGAAAGAGGCTCAATTACCTACAAGGGAATACCCATACGACTGTCAGCTGATTTCTCAACAGAAACTTTGCAGGCCAGAAGGGAATGGCAAGAAATATTCAAAGTGCTGAATACCAAGAACCTACAACCAAGATTACTTTATCCAGCAAAGCTATCATTCAGAATTGAAGGTCAGATAAAGAGCTTCACAGACAAGGAAAAGCTAAAGGAGTTCACCACCGCCAAACCAGTATTATATGAAATGCTGAAAGGTATCCTTTAAGAAGAGGAGGAAGAAGAAAAAGGTAAAGATACAAATTATGAACAACAAATATGCATCTATCAACAAATGAATCTAAGAATCAAGTGAATAAATAACCTGATGTACAGAATGAACTGGTGATTATAATAGAATCAGGGACATAGAAAGGGAATGGACTGACTATTCTTGGGGGGGAAAGGGGTGTGGGAGATGCGGGAAGTGACTGGACAAAAATCATGCACCTATGGATGAACACAGTGGGTGGGGAGTGAGGGTGGAGGGTGGGGTGGGAGCTGGAAGGAGGGGAGTTATGGGGGGAAAAAAGAGGAACAAATGTAATAATCTGAACAATAAAGATTTAAAAAAAAAAAAAAAAAAGAAAGTTTTACTCCTGGAAATGAATATGCCCCCTATGCCAGGCTCCAGGAAAGCCACGGGGAGGGCATGTTCCACAGGGTAGCACAATCACAATGCTTAGAAGTTTCCCTGGGATGTGGGTCAAGTGCACACACACACACACACACAATGACGCTAAGGGCATCCAAGTAAGTAGAAATTATATGGGCTGTCATCTGGCGACAAAAAAAATGTATACTCAATATCTTTAATTTGCTCTGTTGAATGTCGCTTATTAGCTGTCTCCATGAGTCATGGAGTGACGGGGTGAAAAGGAAACATGAGGGTCTATGCAATAGTTTCTTATGCGGGTTCTGGACTGCCTGTTTGAAAACAGTGTGGGAACTCTGTTTGTAGATAAATTGGCCTTTCACATCAATTTTTCAAATCAGAAATCACAGGCCTCGCCCAGCCAGCATGGCTCAGTGGTTGAGCAGCGACCTATGAACCAGGAGGTCACAGTTCGATTCCCAGTCAGGTCACATGCCCGGGTGGCGGGCTTGATCCCCAGTGTGGGGCGTGCAGGAGGCAGCTGATCAATGATTCTCTCTCATCACTGATGTTTCTATCTTTCTCTTCCTCTCCCTTCCTCTCTGAAATCAATAAAAATATATTTTAAAAAAATCACAGGCCTTCAACGAGCTATGAAATAAATGTCAAATTTTGTAGTAAGTATTTAGGAAAATAAACAGAATAGAAACTATCACATCACCACCAGCAGGAAAGACAGTAAAGCTCGCCTATCCAATAATTCATTCATTCATTAAGTCAATAAATATTTACAGGTATCTGCCATGTCCTGGACTATTCTAGGCACTGAGAATACAGCAATAAATAAAATAATGATAATTCTCCTCCTGTAGATTATATCCCACTGGGGAGAGAGAAGTGATAGACAAACAAAAACATATGAGACACACTATCAGGTAAGTAAAGATAGAATTGTATTTTATTTTTAAATGTATATTTTTATGGATTTCAGAGAGGAAGGGAGAGGGAGAGAGAGATAGAAACATCAATGATGAGAGAGAATCATTGATCGGGAAAGAATCATTGATCAGCTGCCTCCTGCACGCCCCACACTGGGTATGAAGCCTGCCACCAGGGCGTGTGCCCTGACCAGGAATCAAACCATGACCTCCTGGTTCATACGTCAATACTCAGCCACTGAGCCATGCCAGTTGGGCAACAGAATTGAATTTAAAATAGTGTGGTCAGAAGGCCTGTGTCATGATATTGAAACCGATTAGGCAACGAAAGAAGAAAGAAAGGGCCAGTAGTATTTGGGGTGAAAGAGCATTCCAGGCAGAAGGAAGTACAGGACCTGAAGGAAAAGCAATGTTCCTGGAAGATGTCCATGTCCAATCCCCAGAGCCTATGAACATGTTATTTACACAGTAAATAATGGGGTTGCAGATGCAATTAAGGCTGCTAACCATAAAAATGGGAGGAGCACCCAGGATTATCCCAGAGGGACCAATGTAATCAGAAGGGGCCCAAGAGGCGGGAGACAGTGAGAAGAGTGATAAAGGAAGAGTCTAGAACAGCGGTTCTCAACCTGTGGGTCGTGACCCCTTTGGGGGTCGAAAGACCCTTTCACAGGGGTCGCCTAAGACCATCGGAAAACACATATATAATTACATATTGTTTTTGTGATTAATCACTATGCTTTAATTATGTTCAATTTATAACAATGAAAATACATCCTGCGTATCAGATATTTACATTACGATTCATAACAGTAGCAAAATTAGAGTTATGAAGTAGCAACGAAAATAATTTTATGGTTGGGGGTCACCACAACATGAGGAACTGTATTAAAGGGTCACGGCATTAGGAAGGTTGAGAACCACTGGTCTAGAAGAATGGTCAGAAATGCAACAATGATGGCTTTGAAGACAGAGGAAGGAGAACGAGAGCCAAGGAATTGGGAAGGTCCTAGAGCAGTGATGGCGAACCTTTTGAGCTCGGCGTGTCAGCATTTTGAAAAACCCTAACTTAACTCTGGTGCCGTGTCACATATAGAAATTTTTTGATATTTGCAACCATAGTAAAACAAAGATTTATATTTTTGATATTTATTTTATATATGTAAATGCCATTTAACAAAGAAAAATCAACCAAAAAAATGAGGTGACACGCGTGTCATAGGTTCGCCATCACTGTCCTAGATACTAGCAACCCAAGGGGAAGGGTCCCTCCCAGCGCATCCAGAAAGACACACAGCCCTGCAGGCACCTTGACTTAGCTCAGTGAGACATGTCACACTTCACACCTAAAGATCAAAAATATAATAAAATTTTTTTGTTAGATCTGCTATGTTTATAGTAATTTGTTACAGCAGCAATAGGCAATGTGTAGAATCCTTGGCAGGTCTGAGGAACAGTAAGGGGGACAATGTGGGTGGGAAAAATGGAATAAGAGGAAGAGGACTGGAGATGTATTTAGAGAGAGAGTGGGGACCCAGAGCAGACCACAGGGGACTCCAGACTCCAAGAGCCACTTTAAGTGGTTAGAAGAAAAAAAACGATAAAAGAATAAAAAAAAAATTCTAATCCTCACCTGATGACATTTCCATTGATTTCATTGAGAGCGAGGGAGGGAGAGAGAGAAAAAAAAAGAGAGAGGGAGGGCGAGCGAAACATCAATTGGTTGCCTCCCATACATGCCCCATGTGGGGCCAGAAATCGAACACAAAACACAGGTATGTGCCCTGACCAAAAACAGAACCTGTGACCTTTCAGTATATGGGACAATGCTCCTACCAATGGAGCCACACCAGCCAGGGCTGAATTCCCTTTTCTTTGAATAGCCATATTCACCATCCAAAATTTTTCTCCCCTTACTAAGTGGACCATGTCTTGTTTGACTGTTTTATGCCCAGTGAACATGCAAAGTCACATGCTTAATACCAAAACATTCTAGGTAAACTGTCCTGAAAACTTAGGTTCCCACTGCATACTCTCCCAGTAATCAGAAGCAGTGTTTTTCACACATTTTCTAAAAAATGACCAATTTGAAATAATGCCATTTGTCAAGACCCATACAAGTGGGCTCTCTCTGGATCACACCCATGCCTTTCTTCCCTCCCAGGTGTGCATCCTTACTTTTCTCTCCTAAACCCGAAGGGTCCTCATAAGACTTGCAACCAGGGAAAACCAAGATGGCGGCACAGGTAAACATCGGAGATTGCTGCTTAGCACAACCACTTCAAGAATACAACTAAAAGACGGAACGGAAATCATCCAGAACCACAGGAAGGCTGGCTGAGTGGAAATTCTACAACTAGAAGGAAAGAGAAAAGCATACCGAGACTCAGAGGAGCTGCGGTGTGGAAGTAAAGTACAGAGGTGCGGAGGCACACTTGGAGAGGGCTGGCGGCTGAGGACACAGTTGTCTTTTTCAAATGGGAGGGAGTCTCAAGCTCTGAGCTCCAGTTCTGGGCGAGTCTCTGGGGACCTAGACTCATACAGGAGGAACTGGACTGTCTGGCATCGGTCGGAACTCGAGGGCAGCGTTCTCTCCGAGATGCTTGCAGTGATTGCCAGGACACTGAGAAGCGGGGCCTCTGAGGAGCAGCCATAGCTGCTTGCTCCGCCCTGTTGATCCCCTGGGACCCCCACCCTGCCCAAGCTGTGTGCCGGCTTTTGCATATGAAAGGCCTGGCCCTTTGCAATCTGAAAATTACCTAACAAACTTGCAGCTGGCCCAAGGCCCCACGGCAACTTGCATTGCTTCACAGCTGAGCTCCTGCTGGGTAGCTTCAGGATGAGGCTAGATTAGCACCTCCTTAGAGATTCAGGAGCCAGTGTTCCCAGTGGTCAGAGTGGGACCATCCAGATTGCAGCTCCTTGGATCCATAAAGGACACACTCAGGGGCAGACTCAGTGAGCACCAAAGCCCTACTGAAGCAAGTCTTGCCCTGAAGGGGTGTTTCCAGCACAGAAGTTCTCCCACTGCAGACACAGCTGATTCTCACAGCCAATTGGCCTGGAGGTCAATTCCTCCCAGTGATACCTACAACAATCAAGGCTTAACTACAACAAGACTGTGCACACAGCCCACAAGGGGGTGCACCAAGAGTGTCCACCTCAGGTAATTGGGGAGGCTGAGCCACTGGTCCCTATAGGACACCTAGCACAGAAAGCCACTCTATCAACACAGGGAAGCATAAAAAATGCGGAGACAAAGAAACAGGACACAAATGACAGAAATGGAGGAAATCAAACTACTGGATATAGAGTTCAAAATCACTTTTAAGGTTTTTCAAGAACTTTCTAGAAACCGCCGATAAATTTAGTAAGACCCTCAAAAAGTCTGGTGAGACCGCCAATAAATGTAGTGAGACCCTCAAGAAATCTAGTGAGACCCTCGAGGTTATGAAAAAGGACCAACTAGAAATTAAGCATACACTGACTGAAATAAAGGATATTATGCAGAGTTCCAACTGCAGACTAGAGGATCGCAAGGATCATGTCAAAGATTTGAAATACGAAGAAGCAAAAAACACCCAACCGGAAAAGCAAAATGAAAAAAGAATCCAAAAATACGAAGATAGTGTAAGGAGCCTCTGGGACAGCTTCAAGCGTACCAACATCAGAATTATAGGGGTGCCAGAAGAAGAGAGACAGCAAGATATTGAAAACCTATTTGAAGAAATAATGACAGAAAACTTCCCCTACCTGGTGAAAGAAATAGACTTACAAGTCCAGGAAGCGCAGAGAACCCCAAACAAAAGGAATCCAAAGAGGACCACACCAAGACATATCATCATTAAAATGCCAAGAGCAAAAGACAAAGAGAGAATCTTAAAAGCAGCAAGAGAAACACAGTCAGTTACCTACAAGGGAGTACCCATACGACTGTCAGTTGATTTCTCAACAGAAACTTTGCAGGCCAGAAGGGAGTGGCAAGAAATATTCAAAGTGATGAATGCCAAGAATCTACAACCAAGATTACTTTATCCAGCAACGCTATCATTCAGAATTGAAGGTCAGATAAAGAGCTTCACAGATAAGGAAAAGCTAAAGGAGTTCATCACCACCAAACCAGTATTATATGAAATGTTGAAAGGTATCCTTTAAGAAGAGGAAGAAGAAGAAAAAGGTAAAGATACAAATTATGAACAACAAATACACATCTATCAACAAGTGAATCTAAAAATCAAGTGAATAAATAATCTGATGAACAGAATAAACTGGTGATTATAATAGAATCAGGGGCATAGAAAAGGAGTGGACTGACTATTCTAGGAGGGAAGGGGTGGGGGGGATGTGGGAAGAAACTGGACAAAAATCGTGCACCTATGGATGAGGACAGTGGGGGGGGGGGGGGCGGTGAGGGTGGAGGGTGGGTTGGGAACCGGGTGGAGGGGAGCTATGGGGGGAAAAAAGAGAAACAAATGTAATAATCTGAACAATAAAGATTTAATTAAAAAAAAAAAAAGACTTGCAACCAGGGGCTCAACAAACAGCAGCAGCTCATCCGGGGCTCACTCCCTGACCCTGTCTCCAAGGCCCCCTTTCCTCTGACTTTTCAGTGAGCTAACAGCAGCCCACCAGGGTTCAGTTCCAGAGCCAAAGCAGAGCACTGCCTAGGCTAGTGATGGCGAACCTATGACACGCGTGTCAGAACTCATTTTTTTGGTTGATTTTTTCTTTGTTAAATGGCATTTAAATATATAAAATAAACATTAAACATTAAAAATATAAATCTTTGTTTTACTATGGTTGCAAATATCAAAAAATTTCTATATGTGACACGGCACCAGAGTTAAGTTAGGGTTTTTCAAAATGCTGACACGCCGAGCTTAAAAGGTTCGCCATCACTGCCCTAGGCTCTCCTGTTGCTTCTTCTACCCGAAGCCGTTCTTTTGTTTTAGTCCCCAGCTTTAATAAACATACTGACAGAATAAAATTTTAGAAAGACCCATACACATATGCAGAATGAGTTAGGCAATACTTCCTCCTTGAATATGTTGGAAGAGTGTGAGAGGATCAGTAATCTAATTAATTTTATTTCCTTAAAAACTGAGAGTAGGGCCCTGGCTGGATGGCTCAGGTGGTTGGAGCATCGTCCTGTACACCAAAAGGTTGCAGGCTCGAGTCCCGGTCAGGGCACATACCTAGGTTTTGGGTTCAATCCCAGGTTGGGGTGCATGTGGGAAGCAACCGATCCATGTTTCTCTTTCTCTCTAAAAATCAATAAAAACATATCCTTGGGTGAGGAATAAAAAAAAATTGAGAGTAGGTCTCAATTGGTTTTATAACTCATGATAGAGTCAAAAATTGATAAGGCAGAGCAGTATACTGTGCATTTACAATTCCTTAACAAAACACAAACTTGCCTGCTGATAAAAACAAAATAATTCGCTCTCTGTGTCCACTGTATATTAGGAAAGTCAGACCCCCAAACTCAGGGAACCATTACAAGGGCTCCAAAGCCTTGAACACCCAAGGATACAAAGCTACTCCTGGGAGCTGACATGCAGTCACAGAGCGCCTGTCCTCACCCACTGAGACCAGGTTCCGGAAGTTCTCCAGCATCACGTCTCGATATAGCTTCCTCTGGGATGAATCCAGCAGCCCCAGCTCCTCCTCCGTGAAGACCACAGCCACGTCCTGGAACGTCACTTCCTCCTACAACACCGAACACATGTAATCTCAACCAGCACCGAGCAGATGCCATCTGCTTATGTGTTCTTTCAACAGAATGGCTAATATTCCTGGACCCTGGCTTGGTTTCCTGTGTGAACTTAAGCAGGTTTCTCAGTTTCTAAGCTATTTAAGTGAAACATGAAATCAAGAACCTCCTTATCCAGTAGCTCAAAGGAGTAAGTCCTGGCATATCCAGCAAGACTGGACTTTTACTTTATTATTGATTCAAGAGAGAAACACCAATTTTTTGCATTATTTCCACTTATTTATGCATTCACTGGTTGCTTCTTGTATGTGCCTTGGTCAGAGATCGAACTCGCAACCTTGGTTTATTGGCACAACACTCTAACCTACTGAGCTATCTGGCCAGGGCAAGACTAGACATTTTTTAAAAATATTTTTATTCAGGCGCAGCCGCTGTAGGGAGGATCTGCCAGCTGCCTGGGCTCCAGTTTCTGCCTCGGCATCTTCCTGCAGGCTAGTCTCGTGCGCCCCGCGGCACTGTGGGTCTCAACCCGAGACATGGGGAAAGTGAGGGGGCTGCAGGCCCGCGTGCACCAGGCTGCCATGAGGCTCACAATGGAGTCAGGGCTTGGCCTCTCACCTCTGGCCAAGGAGGAGGCCCCTCCACAGGCCTCAGTTGCCGGAGTCGGGAGAAAGGTGTGCATCTCCTAAACTCTAAGGGACCCCATGAGGCTTGCAACCAGGGCAGCAACGGGCAGTGGCAGTTCATCCCAGGCAAACCCCCTGAACCTGTCCCCTGGCCCCTTTCTCTGACCTCTTTTTTTTTTTTTTTTTTTTTATTGCTTAAAGTATTACAAAGGGTATTACATATGTCTCCTTTTTTTCCCCCACCCTTTGACAATCCCCTGGCCTCCCCTACCCCCCAGTGTCTTATGTCCATTGGTTATGCTTATATGCATGCATACAAGTCCTTCAGTTGATCTCTTACCGCCCCCCTTCTGCCCCCCTACCCTCCCCGGCCTTCCCGCTGCAGTTTGACAGTCTGTTTGAGGCAGCTCTGCCTCTGTATCTATTTTTGTTCATAAGTTTATAATGGTCTTTATTATCCATGAATGAGTGAGATCATGACTTCTTAGTGAGCCAAAGCAGACCAGCCTACCTACACTCATTTCCCCAGTCCTTCCTTTGTTTCATTGTGCCTAGCTCTAACAAACGTCTTCTAAAATTAATATATATATATATATATATATATATATATATATATATTCATTTTTAAAGAGAGAGGAAGGGTGAGGGAGAAAGAGGAACATCCATGTGAGAGCGAAACATCAATCATCTACCTCCTGCACTAGGTATGGAGCTGGCAACCTGGACATGTGGCCTGACCAGGAATTGAACCAGCAACCTTTTGGTGCCCGGGACCATGCTCAATCAACTGAGCCACACCATCCAGGGCAAGAGAGGACATCTTTAACCACGGTTATACCTTAGGTTATAACTGGAGGCAACCAAGATACCCTTCAGGTCGTGAATGGATAAACTGTGGTACATCCAGACCACAGTATAATTTAGTGCTAAAAAGAAATGAGCTATTAAACCACAAATGACATGGAGGTGATTTTAATGCATATTACTAAGTAAAAGAAGCCAGTTTGAAAGGTTACTTATGGATATTCCAATTATATGACATTCTAGAAGAGGTAAAATTATGCAGATTGTAAAAAGATCAGGGGTTGCCAGGGCTGGAGGAAGAGAAGGATAAAGAGGTGGAGCACAAGGGGATTTCAGAACATGAAACTACTGTGTATGAGAGTATAATGGCAGGGACATGCCATAATATATTTGTCCAAACCTACAGAATGTACACAAAGAGTGAACCCTAAGCCTGGCCGGTGTGGCTCAGTGGTTGAGCGTTGACCTATGAACCAGGAGGTCACAGTTCTATTCCTGGTTGTGGCACACCCAGTAGGGGCCTTGCAGGAGACAGCTAATCAATAATTCTCTCTCATCGTTGATGTTTCTATCACTCTCTCCCTCTCTGAAATCAATAAAAAATATATTATTTAAAAAAAAAAAAGAGAGAGAACCCTAATGTAAAGTCTGGATTCTGGTGATAATGATGTGTCAATGCAGGTTCATCAATTCTAACGAACATACCAATCTGGTGGGGGGTGTTATAAATGGGAGAGGCCCTGGCCAGTGTGGCTCAGTGATTAGAATGTCGGTCTGCAGACTGAAGGGTCGAGGGCTTGATTCCCAGTCAAGAGCATGTACCTGGGTTGCAGGTTCCTTCCCTGGCCCCCATCTCCACGCTTGTGGGAGGCAAACAATTGATGTCTCTCTCAAATTGATGCCTCTCACTCTCTCTCTCTCTCCCTTCATCCCTCCTTCCCTCTCTTCTTCCCTTGTTCCCACTCTCTTTATAAAATAATCAATGGAAAAATATCTTCAGGTGAGGATTAACAGAAAAAAAATAGGTGAGGCTGTGCATGTGTGAGGGCCGAAGGTATAGGGAAATCTGTGTATCTTCTGCTGGATTTTAGTGTGAATGCAAAACTGCCCTAAAAAATAAAGTCTGTTATTTAAAAACATAAACACAAACATAAGGTTATATATTACTTTGAAAAAAGAAGTATTGTATGCAGGAATAAATGTACCTATGGAATGGAACCAGAAGGTCACTGTTCCATTCCCTGGGCATATGCCCAAGATGCGGGCTTGATCCCTAGTAGGGGGCATTCAGGAGGCAGCCAACCAATGATTGATTTTCACTCATCATTGATGTTTCTCTCTCTCTCTCCCCCTCTCCCTTCCTCTCTGAAATCAATAAAAACATATTTTAAAAAGAGTAGATGAGTAAGTAAAAGACATGTAGGATCTGACGCAGACATAGGAAAGACAGAATCTAGCTCCTCCTGTGTGAAAATGTCCAACAATATTTGCGCCTATTGTGCTATGTCAGATTTGAATATTCTATCTATAAAATTCCAATGGGGCATGTATCAATGCACTTTTTCAACATTAAGCTCCTATTATGTTGAGGACAAAACATAGGCATGCTATTTGGAGAATTGATTTTTTTGGAGAAAAAAGTTATAGGTAGGAAAACTGTCACTGCAATGTTACTTAAAACAACAAAACTCCTAAACCCCCGTAATGTCTATGAGTGTTAAGTAGTTAAAATTAAAAAGAGGCCCTAGCTGATTTGGCTCAATGGATAGAGCCTCAGCCTGTGAACTGAAGGGTCCCAGGGTTCGATTCCAGCCAAGGGCACATGCCTGGGTTGTGGGCTCGATCCCCAGTAGGGGGCATGCAGGAGGCAGCCAATCAATCATTCCATCTCATCACTGATGTTTCTATCTCTCTCTCTACCTCTCCCTTCCTCTCTAAAATCAATAAAATATATTTTTTAAAAAATTAGAAAGTGTGTCAATAATAGAAATACTACATAATAATAAAAAGTAAATGTTATATTAAATGAAAAAGCCCTATTTAATATTAGATATAATTGTGAATATTAATTAAGCTATGAATACACGAGGAAGAGAATATAAGAAAATAATAGTTAATGTGTCATCAGTGAAGTAATAAAGTTAGAGAACTTGTGGTCATTTCTACTAATTTGTCCACATATTTTTGAAGTAAAATGAATAATGACAAATAAAACCAACACTAAAAGCAAGTACAAAGTAAAAGGTCTTTATATGCCTGGTGTTCTCCTTGAGTTATCTCAGGAAAGGGAACAACACGTGATCTTCTGAGTAGTGAGCTGGAATTTTTAACAGGAAAAAAGTGAACCATACGCACCTTAAGTGTGGTCATTCTTGTCTTCTTACTTCTGCAAATGTAGGTCCTGGCTGAGATATGGAGAGTCCTGGCAGGCAGATCTGTGCCTGGGAGTGTCTGAAAAGACAGAAAAAGGGCATGAAAGGGTGACCGGGATGTTGCTCACCTCCCTGAACACTTCCTGCGAATCAGTCAAGGAGCCCCTTTCTTGAGGTGGCTGCTGCTGTACACAGCTTGGCGAGATCTCAGCAGGGCCTCCATTCCTGCACCACACACACTGGCACCATCTCCAACACTGCCTGTGGTACCCAAGGTCACAAATCAGACTCTGGTATGATACAAATTGAGACAATAGAATGCCCAGAGCAAGGATCATCTCTGGAGCAATATATGGGTTCAAATCCTAGTTCAGAGGTGGGTTGTCTTGGGCAAATTAATAACATCTCTTTTCCTCAATTGTGTCATATGCACAACTGAGAGAATATCAGTTCCAAATGAATTGAACTCTTCAGAGCTGGAAAGCACTTTAAATACTAAGAGGATTTCTTATTTTCATAGCTATAGTAAAAAAGATGGTATTTTATAATATGAAATTGGTCTATAATGTGATCACTACCAAAAGACATTGTATGGTGCCTGTACTTCTGAAGTGATTGTTCTGTTCTGTGAAGGTCACTCATAACTTCTGAAAAATCTGTGACTCTGCCTCATTGTCTTCCCTAACAATGTGAAACTTTAGCAATAATTTTTAAATGACCACAGACAACTGTTTTCTAAACAACAACAACAACAACAAATTGGTTTCTAGTATCTGATAAGAAACACAAGATTCTGGACAAGATTTGTGGAAAACAGTTTTGGCAGTTTCTTAAAAGTTATTCCTAAAGTTGCCGATCACCAAGCAATTCCACTTCTAGGTATCTATCAAAGAGAAATGAAAACATATCTCCACACAAAAACTTACACCTAAGTGTTTATAAAACTGTTATTCATAAGAACCCCAAACAGGAAACAACTAAAATGTACACCTATGTGGGTGAATGGATAGGGAAAGTGTGGTATATCCACAATAAAATATTCATGGGCAATAAAAAGGGATGGAATTATGATATATACTACAACATGATCTTGAAACATTATAAGTTAAAGAGCCAGTCTCAAAAGACCACATATTGTATTATCCCATTTAAATAAAAGGTTGAAAAATACAGAGACAGGAAGTAAGCTAGTGGTTGGTCTGAGATATGAGAATGAGGATTAACTATATATGGGAACTAGAGGGCCGGTGCATGAAAACTCATGCACTGGAGGGGGGGGGGGGGGTCCCTCAGCCCGGCCTGCCCCCTCTCACAGTCTGCAAGCCCTGAAGGGCGGGAGACGACCCAGCTATCAGGGGAAGCTGACACCCCCATCACACCTCTGCTGCTGCCACTGCCAGCAGCGCAAGCCTTGGCCGGCCCTGGTTACCTGAGCCTCGGGCAGCCTTGGGCGGCTTGGCAGCCGCCACCCGAGGCTTGCCTGCACCTTGGGCCGGCCCTAATGACTGGGGGGGCTCTGGTGAGGCTGAGGGGACTGGGCATCACCATCTTGTGGCTATGGGCACTGCCATCTTTGTGATGGGGTAATGGTCAATTTGCACATTCCCTCTTTATTAGATAGGATAGCAGAGAGAACGAAGATGGTGGTGTAGATAAATGCCGGTACTCACATCCTCACACAACCACTTCAAAGTTACAACTAAAATACAGAACAACCATCATTCAGAACCCCCTGAAATCGGGCTGCATGGAAGTCCTATGACTAGAAAAGTAAAGAAAAAAGTGCATCGAAACTGGTCAGAGGGGTGGAGGCACAAAACAGGCTGGTCCGACATATGTGTGGTGTTTTCTTTTTTAACTTGGGAGGGATAGATATATTGGCTGTGGAGGTCTCCCGCGAGGAGCAAGGGGTCCCAGCCCCACACCAGACCCCCACCCAGGGTTCCAGGGCTAGAAAGAGAAGTCTCTGTATCTCTGGGGTGTAAAAACCACCAGGGATTGGGACTGAGTGATATGGAGGCTGCTGGAGAACCAGGCATTTCCTCTTAAAGGGCCGGCACAGGAGTTACACAGTCCCGCTCACTCTGAGCTCCAGCGCTGGACAGCAGCATTGGGGGAATCAGGGACATACGGGAGGAACTGTGTTGTCTGGCATTGGGGCAGGAACACAGGGGCGGCTTTTTCCCAGACAAGGGTGCTTGCAGGGGTCATTGTTCCTGTGCTGGGACCTCCCCCATTCCAGAGCTGACTGGCAGCCATATCTGAGTTTCCATCAGTGAGGCTCACACAGTTCACTCCACCCTGGTTATTCCCTGAGAAACCTGCCCCATCCAACATGCAGCCCCACCCAAGTTGTTTGCAGTGGCTTTTCCGTCTGAATGCCCTGTCCTGGTTCAGGCTTTAGACTTTCCTAAAATCTCTCAAACAAGGAGCAGCTGGTGTCAACATGCCCCATATCTTTAATAATAAAAGCATAATATGCTAATTAGACCAGATGTCCTTCTGGACGTCCTTCCAGACGACCTTCTGAATGAAGCCGTGGTGGTGGTGGTAATGGGGGAGTGCTAAGGCAGAGCCGGCCATGGCAGCGGGCGGGGGCTGAGGCAGAGTCAGCCGCTGCAGCATCAGGGGCTGAGCCCCTTGTACAAATTTCGTGCATCGGGCCGCTAGTCTATCAATAAGGTATCCAAGACTTGGCACTAGCACTAGCCTGCTTGCTTCACAGCTTGGCCTAGCCTGGGCACCTCCAAGCCCAATACAAACAGCAAACAGCAGCCATCTGCAGATCCTTCTGTAGCTCCTAACGGGTGGCCCCAAGCAGTGGCAGACTTTGCACGTCCCAGAAGGCCCCAGAGCCAGTGTACCTGGTGGACAGCTTCAGACTATACCAGATTACAACTCTACACTTCACAAGCCACACACTTCAAGAGGTAGACTCTGTGAGCACCAAAGCCCCACTGAAGCATGTCCTGCTCCATAAGGGTGTCTCTTGCACAGTGGCTCTTCCACTGTAGTCGCAACTGGTCCTCACAGTCAATTGGCCTGGAGGTCAACTCCTCGCAATCAAGGCTGAACTACAATAAGACTGTGCACACAGCCCACACACGGGCACACCTAGAGGGCCCAGCTCAGGTGTCTGGGGAGGCTGAGCCACTGGGCCCTATAGGACACCTACTACACATGGCCAATCTACCAATTCCAGGAGACATAGCAACTCAACCTAATACATAGAAACAAACACATGGAAGCTGCCAAAATGTGGGACAAAGAAACATGTGACAAATGAAAGAACAGAAGAAATCTCCAGAAAAAGAACGAAATGAAATGGAAACAAGCAAACTACTAGGTAAAGAGTTCAAAACAACGGTTATAAGTTTGCTCAAGGATCTTAAAGAGAGGTTCAAGGGACTTAGACTTTCAAGGAACTTAATGAGAATTTCAAGGATCTTAGAATTTTAAAGACATGAAAAAGGACCAGTCAGGTGCAGCCACTATGGAAGACAGTATGGAGTTTCCTTAAAAAGTTAAAAATGGAACTCCCATTTGACCCAATAATCCCACTTCTAGGAATATATCCCAAGAAAACAGAAACACCAATCAGAAAGGATATATGCACCCCTATGTTTATAGCAGCACAATTCACCATAGCGAAGATCTGGAAACAGCCTAAGTGCCCATCAGCAGATGAATGGATTAGAAAACTGTGGTACATCTACACAATGGAATACTATGCTGCTGTAAAAAAGAAGGAACTCTTACCATTGGCAACAGCATGGAACTGGACAGCATTATGCTAAGTGTAATAAGCCAGTCAGTGAAAGAAAAATACCACATGATCTCACTCATTTATGGATAATAAAGACCATTATAAACTGATAAACAAAAATAGATACAGAGGTCCTCGCCCCGCTGATTCTGGTCCTGGAGCATCGCCTGGCGCGCCGGCTAGCGAGCCGCCCCTGCCACCCACTTTCTTCGTTAGTTCCTCTCCTTCTCGCTCAGCTTGCCGGGAGCATGAAAAGAGAAGGCCGGGGGAAGCTCCGAACCCCTTCTGCTCCTGCCCATCGCAAGTGCAACTACCTCCATGGGCCTCACCATCTCCTCCCTCTTCTCCCGCCTCTTTGGCAAGAAGCAGATGCGCATTTTGATGGTTGGATTGGATGCTGCTGGCAAGACGACCATTCTGTATAAACTGAAGTTAGGGGAGATCACCACCACAATTCCTACCATTGGTTTTAATGTGGAAACAGTAGAATATAAGAACATTTGTTTCACAGTATGGGATGTTGGTGGTCAAGATAAAATAAGGCCTCTCTGGAGGCATTACTTCCAGAACACCCAGGGTCTTATTTTTGTGGTAGATAGCAATGATCGTGAAAGAATTCAGGAAAGAGCTGAAGAGCTGCAAAAAATGCTTCAGGAAGAAGAGTTGCAAGATGCAGTGTTGCTGCTTTTGGCAAATAAACAGGATTTGCCAAATGCTGTGGCCATCAGTGAAATGAAAGATAAATTAGGTCTTCAGTCTCTTCATAACAGAACATGGCATGTTCAATACACTTGTGCTACACAAGCAACTGGCCTGTATGAGGGACTTGACTGGCTGTCAAATGAGCTTTCAAAACGGTTAAATGCCCTAACCGGTTTGGCTCAGTGGATAGAGCGTCGGCCTGTGGACTCAAGGGTCCCAGGTTCAATTCCGGTCAAGGGCATGTACCTTGGTTGTGGGCACATACCCAGTAGGGAGTGTGCAGGAGGCAGCTGATCGATGTTTCTCTCTCATTGATGTTTCTAACTCTCTATCCCTCTCCCTTCCTCTCTGTAAAAAATCAATAAAATAATAAAAAAAAAAACAACATTAAATGAAACTGGATATCTAATCAAGGACATGTTGGATAGAATTTGTCTAGGCTTGTTACAACAAAATTAGTTTACATCTTGGTTATTAAACAGTATCTGGGACTGGTTTGGGCAGAATATTACAGCGTTTAAACTTATGTTGTTGCCCATTATTGTTTACCAAGTATAAATGTTGCACTTTAGCAATATGCTTGGTTTTAAAGAAATTATCTTTAACTTGGGGGGAAAAAAGAGTTCTCTTTTAATTTTACTTCCCTTAAGCCTAAATGCCTGAACTTAGCTACTGTGACACCTTTAAATAAATCCGTTTTGAATGTTTTTTGAGCCCACAAAAAATAATGTTTTAAAGTTATCCCCTTGCTACTTTACTGATACCTTTATCATTCCTGGGACAGTCTGCTGATTTAAAAATAAAATGTAGCATTCCGTTTGCATTTATTTTCCTCCCTTGCCAAAAAGATTTTCTAATACTGCTTGTACCAGCCAGGGAAATGCTCCAAAACACTACTGAGATCTCTTGCACTGAGGAACTTATTACTCTTCCCTTCTCTCGCCCCGATTATGACTCCTGGCTTCCATCGGCCAAGCTTACCTTGGTGTGGTTTGGATTCAATAGCTAATTAGTTCTGTGCTGGTAGCAAAGAGTTCAGATGGAGATGATTTTTAATACCCAGCAGATTGTCTTTCTTTATACTGTATCTCCTTTATGTTGCATGTTGCTTTTGGTATCAGCCTGACTCTTTGCCCAGTATATGATAGTTCTGCTGATGTTTTATTGTTTATTGGTGAACATATCTTCATTAAGAGTTTTTGGAAAACTCATCAAACTCAAATGAATAAGTTTTCTTCGTAACCCATTTGGAATTATTCCTAATAAAATGATAAAACATATAAAAAAAATAGATACAGAGGCAGAGCAGCATGGAACAGACTGTCAAACTGCAGCGGGAAGGCTGGGGAGGGCTGGGGGAGCGGGGGATAAGAGATCAACCGAAGGACTTGTATGCATGCATATAAGCATAACCAATGGACATAAGACACTGGGGCATAGGGGAGGCCAGGGGAAGGTCAAAGGGAAAAAAAAAAGGAGACATGTGTACTACTCTTTGTAATACTTTAAGCAAGAAAACAAAATTAAAAAGAAAAAGGACCAGTCAGAAATTAAACATACACTAACTGAAATAAAGAATTTACAGGGATTCAATAGTAGCATAGAGGATTCCAGAATCAAATTAATGATTTGGAATATGAGAAAGCAAAAAACACCCCGTCAGAAGAGCAAAAAGGAAAAAGAATCCAAAAATATGAAAATAGTGTAAGGAGCCTCTGGGACAACTTCAAGTGTACCAATATTCACATTATGGGGGTGCCAAAGAAGAGAGGGCAAGATATTGAAAACCTTTTTGAATAAATAATGACAGAAAACTTCCCCTACCTGGTGAAAGAAATAGACTTACAAGTCCAGGAAGCTCAGAGAACCCCAAACAAGAGAAACCCAAAGAGCCCACACCAAGACACATCATAATTAAAATGCCAAGGGCAAAAGACAAGAGAGAATCTTAAAAGCAGCAAGAGAAAAGCAGTTACCTATAAGGGAGCTCCCATACAACTGTCATCTGATTTCTCAACAGAAACTTTGCAGGCCAGAAGGGAGTGGCAAGAAATATTCAAAGTGATGAATGCCAAGAACCTACAACCAAGATTACTTTATCCAGTAAAGCTATCATTCAGAATTGAAGGTCAGATAAAGAGCTTCACTGATAAGAAAAAGCTAAAGGAGTTCACCACCACCAAACCAGAATAACATGAAATGTTGAAGGGTATTCTTTAAGAAGAGGAGGAGGAGAAGGAGGAGGAAGTAGAGGAGGAGGAGGAGGAGAAGGAGAAAGAGAAAGTAGAGGAGGAGGGGGAGGGGGAAGAGGAGAAGGAGAAAAAAGATGAACAATAAAATGGCAATAAATACAGATCTATCAACAATTGTATCAAAAAATCAAAATAACGTACAAGAAATCTAATGAACAAAATAAACTGATGAATAAAATGGAAACATGGAACAGACTGACGAATCTCAGAGGGAAGGGGGAGAAGGGACGGGGAGAGATTAACCTAAAATCTTATATGCCTATATGCATCACCTATGGACACAGACAACAGGATGGTGAAGGCCTGGGCTGGGGCGGGAAATGGGTAGAAGGAGGGGCAATGGGGGGCGGGAAGAGGGACATCTGCAATCCTCTCAACAAATCTTTAAAATAAAGATTTAAAAAAAATAAGCATGCAGACTAGAGCAAGAATAAGGAAGTTATAGCAGAACAAAGCAGCCGCTTGGGCGTTGCAAGGCCACGTTCCTTCAGGGGAAGGCAAAGGTCCATGGCAGCTGACCTACCTAGTGCTCATCTGGAGATTCCTGATGGACTAGTTTAAGATTCCACTCCCGGGAGAGACGAACTGTCATGAAGTCTCAGTGCAGAGACAGGAGGCTTAGCCTAATTGACTCTTTCTGGGGCCCTGTCCTGTTTCTAACATCTCTGTCCGAGAAATCAGAGCTGTACAGTGCCTTCCCCACCGCCTCCTCCTTCCCAGCTAGGAGGGGCTTGAAGTCCAGCTTCCTACAGAGATCACAGGGAAATAAATGCCTGGGCTCCAGCTCCAGCTCCAAACCCATCGCACTCCACGGTTTCCGGGGGAACGGGCACTTCCCAAAACTAAGAGGTACGGACCACAAGAAGCCCCCATTCACCGCCTGCCAAGAACTGCCCGGAGACTTTGGCGTATACTCTCGTTTAATACTCAAACCGCTGCATTAAGATAGTCATGTCATCCCAACTTCACAGAAAGACGTCGGAGACAGAGGTGTAGGTAATTCGTTCCATGTTCTGCCTCGGGAAACCGCAGAGCGGGTGGACGGTGCGCGGCCCGGGGAGGCGGCAAGCGCTGGAGACACCGGACCCGACCGCCCCAGACGCGGACGCGCCCCGCCGAGGGGAATGCCTGCCGCCCGAGCCCTGACACCCCCGCTTTCGGATACAACCTCTTCCTCCCAAACCGGTGGCCGGCCGGGTTATACCGGGACCCAGAGAAGTTCGGGACGTTGGGCAAACACGGAGCCCACTTACCACAGAGCAGGGAGCGCAGACGGTCACCTGGGCGTCCAGGGAGGAAGCGCAACGCTGGAAATACACTTCCCAGAATTCCCCTGCCCCGGCGGCGCCCAGGCGGAAGTGTCCGCGGCTCTGCGGGACCTGCGGACTACACTTCCCAGAAAGCCCGGGGACTGGGCCCGCAGTCTCACCCGCCTCAAGCGGAAGTGCTCGGTACCCTATGGAGAGGGACCACCAGGACCACGGAAGTCGTGGGAACGAAGTTCGCCCCGTCGCCCTCACGGCGGTAACGTGATAACTACACCGAGGGCTGGTGTTTCCCTCTCCTGAATCCACGAGCAGAAATTTTTCGATAGGCATGACTAAAGGTCTTCAGTGATTACAGTGTTTTTGGAAAAGTGAACAATGAGCCACGAAATTAAAAATTAATCTCAAACTAGGAAATGTTCAATTTGGGGGCAGTAGGGAGAAGAAAGAAGGAGGGTAACCTTGTGTGTAATCTTAACTGTACGAGAATTAAAGCGGAGTGTTTGAAGAATGGGCGAGGGAGAATGGTTTTGGAGAGGCAATGATGTGCGAAGAAGGTGTGGACAAAAGGGGCCACATGCTGACCTGACAAGCTCAGGGGAGGCCTGCATGGCAGTCTTGCAAACTCAGAGACCTAAAGTCACCACAAAGGATGGTCTGAAATTAAACTTTAACCAAAGCAGTTATGGTGGGCAGTTACGTCCTAGGCCGGTATCTTCACTGACAAGGTCAACCTTTACCTTCACTGAGCCTATCTGTCTTTTTGCATCTATGATAACATACCCTTGAAATGTTTGGGTAACTTGTAACTTCCCTTTTTCTGGAGCCCCTGGGGCACAACCAAATATGCTGGGCGCCTGGACAGATACCATGAATTCCTTCATTATCATGTTAATTGATCCTGCACCCACCTACGTATGTGTCCATCATTTTACTTTTTATCCAATCCCAGGGGTTTCCCTGCTTTGCTTTATCCCTCCTCCTTAATCTATCACCAATGAATTTCATGTAACCCACCTACATCCCTCCTTTGATTGAAATGTATAAATACAAATGTAACCCCTCCATTCTCTGGAGCATTATCTCAATTCATTGAGGTTCTGCTTCCGGGCATATGACAGTTTGGCTCAAATAAACTCACAAAAATTCTTTACAGGTTTCAATGATTTTTTTATGTTAACAAAGGTGTTAACCTCTATTCTTTTAAAAATATATATATTTATTGATTTCAGAGAGGAAGGGAGAGGGAGAGAGAGATAGAAACATCAACGATGAGAGAGAATCATTGACTGGCTGCCTCCTGCACACCCCCTACTGGGGATCGAGCCCACAACCCGTGCATGTGCCCTTGTCCAGAATCAAACCCAGGACCCTTCATTCTGCAGCCTGACACTCTATCCACTGAGCCAAACCGGCCAGGGCGAAACTCTATCCTTGATGTAGTGGTACCATTGGTTTGGTAGGTTATAATGCTACAATCAGGAATCACATGTAAAGTTATTAAATACTATTGGTCATAATTAAATTGATTAAATTAACTTGAGATAGCACTACATTCTCACAAGAAAAGCTAAAAGATAAGAACAAACAAACAAACAAACAACAACAACTTAGCAAAATGCCAAGACTGTCATACTGTGGATGAAAAGGGACCACGTGCTAACCTGACAAGCTCAGAGAAGCCTGCCTGGGGGGTCTTGCAAATTCAGAGACCAAAAGTAACCACCAAGGATGGTCTGAAATGGACACTTTTGGTCATGTCCTAGGCCGGCATCTTCCCTGACAAAGGTCAATCTTTACCCTAACTGAGCCTGTCTGTTGTCTTTTTGCATCTACAATAACCTATCTTTGAATGGCAAAGTAATTTTCCTTTTTCCGGACCCCTCAAAGCACAGGCACCTCTCCTATGAGACCACAAATTCCCTCATTGTTATTGAGTTCATTGTTGATTGTTAAAGAAGTATGTGTCTATCATTTTATTTTTATCCAATCCCAGAAGTTCCCCGCCTTGCTTTCTCCTGCCTCCCCAATCTATCACCAATGGATTTCATGTTAACTCATGTAGGTCTCATCTTTTGATTGTAATGCATAAAATAAAGTGCAAAACTGCCATTCTCTGCAGCATTATCTCAATCTGTTGAGATTTTGCTTCCTGGCATTTGTTGACATTTTGGCTCAAATAAATTCACAAAAATTTTTCACAGGTTTGAATGTTTCTTATATTGACAATACTGTTCTTTGTAGTGTAAGTTGGTACAACTGCTTTGGAATATTTTTTAAAAATTACTGATTTCAGAGAGGAAAAGAGGGAGAGAGAGAAACATCAGTGATGAGAGAGAATCATTGACTGGCTGCCTCCTGCATACCCCACACTGGGGATCAATCCTGCAACCCAGGCATGTGCCCTGACCAGGAATCAAACTGTGACCTCCTGGTTCATAGGTCAAAGCTCAACCACTGAGCCATGTTGGCTGAGCCACTTTGGAACATTTTTGAAGGGAAAGCTACTAAAGCTAAAGATATTCATATGCCATAACCCCTTGGTTCAAACTATACACGTTTCTCAAATTAATATATTCTTACATTCAGCCAAAGATGTTTCCCAGTATGCTCAGGCCAGAACTGCTTTTAAGAACCAACCGTGGAACTACCCAATGATCATTTATAATAAAATGGATTATTGGTAAATTTACACATTGTAAAAATATCCACCAATGAGAGTGAATAAAATTCATCTAGTCCCCAAATTTGAATTTCATAAACATAATGTTGAGAAAATAAAGTTTGACATAAAATATTAAGTACTGTATGATTGCATTTCTGGAAAATACAAAAACAAACTCAGCAAATCTATCATGTTGTAAGTTAGTAAAAGGGTTGTGACTAGAATGAGGCATCCAGGGTGCTCCTGGAATGTTGGATTTTTCCTGGTCCTCCAGGAAATGAACACTAAGAATTTAATGAACAGGAATATTAAGGGAAATGCGAAAGCCAGGGGAGGCTATAAGAACCATCTTTTTTTTTTTTTTTAATATATTTTATTGATTTTTTACAGAGAGGAAGGGAGAGGGATAGAGAGTTAGAAACATCGATGAGAGAGAAACATCGATCAGCTGCCTCCTGCACACCTCCCACTGGGGATGTGCCCGCAACCGAGGTACATGCCCTTGACCGGAATCAAACCCGGGACCCTTCAGTCTGCAGGCCGATGCTCTATCCACTGAGCCAAACCGGCCAGGGCTAAGAACCATCTTAACATGATGCAAATGTGACCCAGACTAAAGGACAGTGAGAAATATTTGGGGGAATGATTATTTAGCCTTTTAAGCTATGAAATATTAACCAAAACCACCAGAGGGTTTTTGGAGAAAAATCCATTGAGAAGAGAAATTCTAGTCTCCACAAATGGGCCTGCTTAGAATTCCTATTGAATTAGCTGCGAGCATCCAATGGGAGAGTGGCCTCTGAGCAATGTAGTTTTAAGCAAACATCAGGGACTTTTGTTAACTTGTGCTGTCTGTCCCTGGATTTGTGTAAAGCAGAAGGCTGTCCCTCAATTTGAGTTTACCTAATGTTTTTGCGTGATTACATTCAGGTTGTATATTTTTGGCAGGAGTAATATGGAAGTGACATTGGGTGTTCAGTAATCAAAAACAAAAATAAACAAGTGGGACTATATAAAACTAAAAAGCTTCTGCACAGCAAAGGAAGCAATCAACAGTGAAAAGGCAACACACAGAATTGGAGAAAACATTTTCAAATCATATTTGACAAAGGTTTCACCTCCAAAACATATAAGAAACCCCTACAACTCAATAATAAAAAATCAAATAACCCTATTTTAAAAAATGAGCTAAAGGCTTGAATAGACATTTCTCCAAAGATACATGTGTGGCTAAAAGGTATATGAAAAATGCCCAATGTCACTAATCAGGGAAATGCAAATCAAAGCCACAAGAAAGTATCACCTCACACTTGTCAGGATGGCTGTTATAAAAATAAAGACAAGCGTTGGTGAGGATACGGAGAAACGGGAACCCTTGTACACTGTTGGTGTGATTCAAATTGGTGCAACTACTATGGAAAACAATATGGAGATTTCTCAAAAAAATTAAAAATAGAACTATTATATGATCTAGCAATCCCACTGATGGGTATATATCCAAAATAATTCAAAGTAGGGTCTCAAGGAGATATTTAAACACCATGTTCCTAGCAGCACTATTTTCACAACCCAAATGTCCATTGATAGATCAGTTGGTAAACAAAATGTGACATATACATAAAATGGAATATTATTCAGCCTTTAAAAAGAAGAAAATCCTGTAATATGCTATAACATGAATGAGCCTTGAGGACATTATGCTCAGTGAAATAAGCAAGTCACAAAAAGTAAATACAATATGAGTCTACCTATACGAGGTGGATTCATAAAAATAATAAAAATACAAAATAATAAAAATACAAAGTAAAATGGTGGTTACTGGGGGCTGGGGAGAGGGAGAAGTGGAAAGTTATTAATATGGGCATAAAGTTTAAGTTAAACAAGATGGGTAAGTTCCAGAAATCTGTGCAACATTGTACATATAGTTAAGAGAGTAGATCTCATGTTAAGTGTTATAATAATCTATATATGTAAAAGGCTAATATGTAAAGTAGTCCCCTCGGGAGTTCAACTGGAAGTTGGATCGCTTGCTATGATGTGGGCTGACCACCAGGGGGTGGTGCAGAACATGGCGGGCGACCAGTGGCGGTGGTGGGGTGCTGAGGGAGCAAGGAAAGGAAGAGGCGGGGAGGCAGGCAACCTGATCAGCCCTGATCGCCGGCCAGGCCTAGGGATCCTACTTGTGCATGAATTTCATGCACCAGGCCTCTAGTAATAACATAAATAAAATGTTAAAGTAGTATCATTTAACTTTATAATTATATTTGCTGAGTAATTTAATGTAATTTATATACATATATAAATTAGAATGTATGAAATTACATAGCCCTAGCTGGTTTAACTCGGGCCTGTGGAATGAAGGGTCCCAGGTTCAATTCCTGTCAAGGGCACATGCCTGTGTTTTGGGCTTGGTCCCCAGGAGGGGGCATGCAGGAAGCAGCCAATCAATGATTCTCTCTCATCATTGATTTTTTTATTTTTCCCTCTCCCTTCCTCTCTGAAATAAAATATATATTTTTTTAAAAAACAGAATTCTGTATCTCTTCTGATAAAAATTACATATAAAAGCAATTTACATAAATACAAAATAATAATGTAATAAACTTTTGAGTCATTCAAAATTATTTACTCAAGCAAAATTAAAACAATATAAAAGTTTTAAAAGAAAACAGGAACCCTAACCGGTTTGGCTCAGTGGATAGAGCATCGGCCTACGAACTGAAAGGTCCCAGGTTCGATTCCGGTCAAGGACATGTACCTTGGTTGCGGGCACATCCCCAGTAGGGGATGTGCAGGAGGCAGCTGATCAATGTTTCTCTCTCATTGAGGTTTCTAACTCTCTACCCCTCTCCCTTTCTGTCTATAAAAAAATCAATAAAAGAAAAAAAAGAAAACAGGAAAAGAAGACAGAGGAACAAAAATTAGAGGAGATGAATAGAAAAAAATACATATCAACAATTACATTAAATGTAAATGGTTAAAATATACCAAATAAAGATGTGTAGAGTAGATGGGGAAAAAAAAAATCCTAACTATTGGTTGTCCACAAGAAAGCCACTAAATATTAAGATCAAGATAAGTTAAAAATTTAAAAGATGAAAAATTATATGCCATGCAAACACTAATCATAAAGAAATAGGAATGACCATATAAATATTAATATCAGTATCAGGTAATGTAGACTTCAAAAAGAGAAATATTACTAGGAACATTATGTAATAAAGATTAAAAGGTCAGCCCTGGCCCATGTGGCTCAGTTGATTGAGCACTGTCCCAGGCATCAATAGATCCCAGGTTTGATTCCTGGTCAGGGCACATGCCCAGGTTATGGGTTCAATCCTGAGTCAGCGTGGCACATGGGAGACAACCAATCAATGTTTCTCTTTTCCTCTCTCCTCCTCTCTCTCTAAAACCAATAAAAACTTTAAAAAAAATATTAAAAGGTCATTTTCTCTTTAATATTTATAGATTTAACAACTGATTTCCAAAGTACTTGAAGCAAAAACTGATAGAATTCAAAAAAGAGACAAATCGGCAATTACATCTGGTAACTTAAGCACTCCTCTCTCAGCAATTGATAGAAAAAGTAGACAAAAAATTAATAAGGCTATAGAATACCTTCACATTATCAATAAACTTGACCTAATTGATCTGATATTTATAGACTACCCAACAACAGCAGGATATATATTCTTTCTAAGTACACATAGAATATTCACCAAAAGAGACCATATTCTGGGGAGAGACAAGCCCAGCCAGCATGGTTCAGCCCTTGGACCAAAGGGTCATGGATTCAATTCCCGGTCAAGGGCACATACCTGAGTTGCAGGTTCAATCCACGCCCCATGGGAGAGGAAGCGGATCAATGTGTCTCTCTCACATAGATGTTTCTCTCTCTCTCTCTCCTTTCCACTCTCTCTAAAAATCAATGGAAAAAAATTGTGTGAGGATTAACAAAAAAGAACAAGAAAAGAATCCACAAAAGAAAATAGAGTATATGAATAGCAAACATTCACATATAAAGATGCTCATCATAGCAACTAGAAAAATATAACTTAAAGCCAAAATTAGAGACCACTATAAACTGTAGACAGCGCCTGGGAGAGCACCTGAGCAAAGGTCGTTGGCCGAGTCCAGCGACATTGGCAAAGCCATGTCCTGGAAACATACCTGGCCAAAGGCAGGAACATTGTCAGTCCTGACCTTTAGCTCAGGCACTAGGGAGTGGGTGTCATTATCTAAGTTCAGCCAGTTGCCCGGGGTGGACGCAATTATCTGGGCTCAGCCAGGCCTGACGATTACAAGAAGCCACAAGAATGAAGAATTGGCCCTGACCGGTTTGGCTCAGTGGATAGAGCGTCGGCCTGCAGACTGATGGGTCCTGGGTTTGACTCTGGTCAAGGGCATGTACCTTGGTTGCGGGCACATCCCCAGTGGGGGGTGTGCAGGAGGCAGCTGATCGATATTTCTCTCTCATCAATGTTTCTAACTCTCTATCCCTCTCCCTTCCTCTCTGTAGAAAACCAATAAAATATATTTTAAAAAAAATGAAGAATTGCAGCTTAATCTTTAAAGCATGACTTTAACATAATTTCCCTGGTATCATATTGTATAGAATAAACACGCTGCACTAGCTCTGGGTCACTGTCTCTCCATCTGAGAACAGTGTCCCACCTGGTCCCAGCTTTACTTAATGTCTCTGTGTCTGTCTCTTTCCTTTTCTCCATCCCCAGTCGCCCCTACTCAGGTCTCGTTCACTCTCTAGCCGTGCTGGATGCACCTAAAAACCCCCACAATAAACCTACTGAAATGCTAAAAATAAAACTGATATGCACTGATGGTGGGAATGCAAAATGTTATGTCCATTTTATTTTATTCTTTAAAATTTTTATTGATTTCAGAGAGGAAGAGAGATAGAAACATCATTGATGAGAGGGAATCATTGATCAACCCTCTCCTGCATGTCCCCCACTGGGGATCGAGCCAGCAACCCTCGAATGTGCCCTTGACTGGAATCGACCCGGGACCCTTCAGTCCGCAGGCTGACGCTCTATCTACTGAGCCAAACCAGCTATGGCTGGTATGTCCATTTTAGAAAAGTTTGTCAGTTTTTCATAAAGTTAAACATAATCTTACCTACAACCAACAAATAAAACTTATATTGTTATACAAACTTATATGTGAATATTTATAGCTGCTTTCTTCATAATCACGAGAAACTGGAAACCCAAATATCCTGGAAGTCATAAATGGGTAAACAAAGTATGGTACGCCCATATAACAGAATAGCACTCGGCAATAAAAGGAATGGCTCCTGATACCTATATCAAGACTGATGAATCTCAGAAGCATTGTTAAGGGAAAGAAGCCAGACTTCAAAGGTTACACAGAGTATGATTCCATGTGTATGGCATTCTAGAAAAGGTAACCTACACTAACAGGAAACAAGTCAGTGGTTGCCAAGTAAGGGGATATCGGGTGTGACGGGAACAGGGGTTGCCTGCAAGAGCACAAAGGAATTTTGGGGTGGGGGGCAGTGGAACTGTTAGATGTCTTGACTGTGGTGGTAATAATCCTATATAATAAAGAGCTAATATGCTAATTAGACAGAACAGCAGAATGACCCTCTGGACAACCATCTGGATGAAGCTGGGGCTGCAAGGGGCTGCAAGGGTTGAGCCACTTGCATGAATTTTGTGCATGAGGCCTCTAGTATGATAGTAAGCTTCTGCCAAAACACAAAATGATACATCAAACATTCCAATTTACTGCATATAAATTATTCCTTAATTTAAAAAAAGAATGTTAGCTTATAAGATTTTCATAGATGCCGCCGAAACCGGTTTGGCTCAGTGGATAGAGCGTCGGCCTGTGGACTGAAAGGTCCCGGGTTCGATTCCGGTCAGGGGCATGTACCTTGGTTGCAGGCATATCCCCAGTAGGGGGTGTGCAGGAGGCAGCTGATCGATGTTTCTCTCTCATCAATGTTTCTAACTCTCTATCTCTCTCCCTTCCTCTCTGTAAAAAACCAATAAAATATATTAAAAAAAAAAAAGATTTTCATAGATGCCTTTTATCTCACTGAGGACTTTTTACCATGAAGGAATGTTTAATTTTGTCAAATATTTTCTCTGAATCTATTGAGATGGTCATATATTTGATCAAAAGAATCTAGACACAAAAGGGTACATATTGAACCTATATGAAGCTCAAGGACTGACCTAACTAATCTATGGCATAAAAATCATAATACTTGTTGCCATTAGAGATCAGATTGACTGAAAATGTACACAAGGAAATATTCTGGTTTAATAGAAATACTGTATACACTAGAGGCCTGGTGCACGAGTGAGATTTGTGCACTGAGGGGGAGGGCGGTCCCTCAGCCCGGCCTGCACCCTCTCGCAGTAGGTCCCTTTGGGGGATGTCCATCTGCCGGCTTCAGACATCTCTCTCACAGTCTGGGGCTCTCGCTCCTTACCACCCACCTGCAGTGGATGTGGGAGAGGCTCCTGCCACTGCCACTGTGCTCGCCAGCCTGTGCTCACCAGCCTGCGCTTGCCAGCTGTGAGCCCGGCTTCTGGCTGAGCAGTGCTCAGGGGGTAGCACCGTGACCATGAGGGGGCAGGTCCCGCATTGAGCGTCTGTCCCCTGATGGTCAGTGTGCATCATAGTGACCAGTCATTTCACTGTTCGGTCGATTTGCATAGTACACTTTTATTATATAGGATTGGCCTTGGAGATAACACAAGTGTACACCTTTGTCAAAAGTCATAACTATAAACTTGATATTTTAAAAAAATAAATCTGTATTGTTCAGATTATTACAGTTGTTCCTCTTCCCCCTCCCCCCCACAGCTCCCCTCCACCCGGTTCCCATCCCACCCTCTGCCCTTACCCCCTGCACTGTCCTCGTCCATAGGTGTACGATTTTTGTCCAGTCTCTTCCCGCACACCCTCCCACATCCTCTTCCCCTGAAAATTGTCAGTCCACTCCCTTTCTATGCCCCCGACTCTATTATATTCACCAGTTTACTCTGTTCATCAGATTTTTTATTCACTTGATTTTTAGATTCACTTGTTGATAGGTATGTACTTGTTCATAATTTTTATCTTTACCTTTTTCTTCTTCTTCCTCTTCTTAAAGAATACCCTTCAGCATTTCATATAATACTGGTTTGGTGGTGATGAACTTCTTTAGCTTTTTCTTATTTGTGAAGCTCTTTATCTGACCTTCAATTCTACATGATAGCTTTGCTGGGTAGAGTAATCTTGGTTGCAGGTTTGTGCTATTTATCACTTTGAATATTTCTTGCCACTCCCTTCTGGCCTGCATAGTTTCTGTTGAGAAATCAGCTGACAGTCGTATGGGTACTCCTTTGTAGGTAACTGACTGTTTTTCTCTTGCTGCTTTTAAGATTCTCTCTTGTCTTTTGCCCTTGACATTTTAATTATGATTGTCTTGGTGTGGTTCTTTTTGGATGCCTCTTGTTTTGGGTTCTCTGTGCTTCCTGGACTTGTAAGTCTATTTCTTTCACCAGGTAGGGGAAGTTTTCTGTCATTATTTCTTCAAATAGGTTTTCAATATCTTGCTCTCTCTCTTCTGGCACCCCCATAATTCGGATGTTGGTACGCTTGAAGTTGTACCAGAGGCTCCTTACACTATTTTCATATTTTTGGATTCTTTTTTCTTTTCCGGTTGGGTGTTTTGTGCTTCTTCATATTTCAAACCTTTGACTTGATTCTTGGGATCCTCTAGTCTGCTGTTGGATCTCTGTATATTCTTTATTTCAGTCAGTGTATGCTTAATTTCTAATTGGTCCTTTTCATATCCTTGAGGGTCTCACTAAATTTCTTGGAGGTTTCTAGAAGATTCTTGAATAACCTTATAACCATGGTTTTGAACTCTATATCCATTAGTTTGTTTTCCTTCATTTCTTTCATTTGTGACATGTTTCTTTGTCTCTGCATTTTGGCTGCTTCCCTGTGTTGATAGAGTGGCTTTGTGTGGTAGGTGTCCTATAGGGCCCAGTGGCTCAGCCTCTCTAATTACCTGAGGTGGACACTCTTGGTGCACCCCTTTGTGGGCTGTGTGCACAGTACTGTTGTAGTTAAGCCTTGATTGCTGTTGATATCATTGGGAGGAATTGACCTCCAGGCCAATTAACTGGGAGGCCCAGCTGTGTCTACAGTGGGAGAACTTCTTTGCTGGAGACACCCTTATGGGGCAGGACTTGCTTCAGTGGGGCTTTGATGCTCACTGAGTCTGTCCCTTGAGTGTGTCAGCCATGGATGTGAAGAGTTGCAATCTGGTATGGTCTCACCCTGACCATTGGGTACACTGGCTCCTGGATCTCCAAGGAGCTTTGCAGTCAGCCACTGCCTGAGGCCACCCAGCAGGAGCTACAGAGAGATCTGCAGGTTCCTCCTCTCTGTTTGGGGTTTGGAAGTGCCCAGGTGAGGCCCAGCTATGAAGCAATGCAGGCTGCTGTCCAGCCTTAGTCCTTCTTTTGGAAGTTTTGGCGCTCTTTGAGCCAGCAGCAGTTTGTTAGGTTTTAGATCCTAAAAGAACAGGCCATTCATATGCAAAAACCTCTGCTCACAGCTTGGGTGGGGTTGTAAATTGGGTGGGGCGGAGTCTCAGGGAATCATCAGGGCAGAGCAAACAGCAATGGCTGCCAGTCAGCCCTGCCTCGGAGAGGTCCCCGGGTCTCTGTGTCCCACAGCCCCATGCAGGAACAATGATCGCTGCAAGTACCTCTGCGAGAAAGCCACCCTCATGTTCCTGTCCCGATGCCGCCATCTTGGTTCCTCCCTAAACTTGAGATTTTTACTTCAAATTATAATATGCATGCAAATTTCAATTGTTAGCATACAAAAGTGCTGGTCATAACAGCTGAATAGGTTTCTGGACCTACTAATAGTTTGCAACCCTCAGTTTGATAAACACTAGTTCACAGGACCTGCAGGTTTGTAAATGTGCCCATGTGTCTAATTTAAATGTGCTTTAAGCCTTGCAGAATTCCTCTTTTAAGTATAAGTTTATATAAATATTTAGAGATGAACTGAATAGAAATTTCAAATATGGCTGTTCTCTCTTTTATGCATTAGCAATTACTGGCCCTGGCTTGTGTGTCTCAGTGATTTGAGCGCCAGCCTTTGAACTGAAGGGTCTCAGGTTTGATTTCTGGTCAAACCTGGATTACAGGTTCCACGTGTGGGAGGCAACCAATTGACATGTCTCTCTCACATCAATCTCTCTCTCTCTCCTTCTTTTCCTTACATTTTCTCTAGAAAATCAATGGGAAAAATATAGTGAACACCCACAATGTGTTAAGCACTGAAAAGGCAGAGTAGATTTGGCAGTCAACAAAGTTGTTACCCTCTTCACACTTATACTCTAGGGCAAGGGTGGGGAACCTTTTTTCTGCCAAGGGCCATTTGGATATTTATAGTATCATTCATGGGCCATATAAATTATCAATTTAAAAATTAGCCTGCTATTTTTGGTCAAACAGGGCCAGACCAAAAGATTTTGTGGGCCTTATCCAGCCCACAGGCCGGATGTTCCCCACCCATGCTAGGGGAGTTTCTAGCATTTCATCTTAGTGTTGTTGGTTAACTTCAGATCAGGACCCATCCTTTCTAAGCCTCTCTTCTTTTTAATATTTACTAACTGTCAAGGTTCTGCATAAAGTCCTTATGTCTCCGCTCTCACAAGGCTTCTCTGATGTGGTCACCCAACCATTGTGACATGTTGAGCTCTGGCTGAAGTACTGACTCTTTCAAACGAATGTTTTGCTTTCTATAACAGGGCTGATCATTGGACTATTTTAGCACCCATTCTGAGGTATGAAAACATGTCATTTTACTGAACTTCTTTCCTGTATGAGTTCTCTGATGAGGGAAAGTCTTTATCACCCTCATCGTCAACATGAACTCGCTGATGTTTTGTAAGACTTGAGCTCCAACTGAATACCTTCCCACACTCCTCACATTTGTACGGCTTTTCTCCAGTGTGGACTCTCTGATGGGCTTGAAGGTATGAGCTCCTACTAAAGACCTTCCCACACTTCTCACATTTATATGGTTTCTCTCCAGTATGGACTTTCTGATGGAGATGAAGCTGTGACCTTACACTGAAGCCCTTCCCACACTCTGCACACTGATACGGTTTCTCTCCCGTGTGGACTCTTTGATGATGCACATGAAGACTTGAAGACTGACTGAAGGCCTTCCCACAATTCTCACATTTATAGGGTTTCTCTCCTGTGTGGATTCTACAGTGAACCTTCAGTTCTGAACTCCGACTGAAGCCTTTCCCACATGTACCGCATTTGTATGGTTTTTCTCCAGTGTGGCCTCTTTGATGGGACAGAAGATTTGAGGGCTGACTGAAGCCCTTCCCACACTCCTCGCATTTATAGGGTTTCTCTCCTGTGTGGATTCTACAGTGAGCCTTCAGTTCTGAACGCCGACTGAAGCCTTTCCCGCAGGCATCACACTGATAGGGTTTCTCACCAGTATGGCCTTTTTGATGGTCCAGAAGATTTGAGGCCTGACCGAAGCCCTTCCCACACCCCTCACATTTGTATGGTTTCTCTCCAGTGTGGACTCTCTGATGGACTTGAAGGTGTGAGCCTGCACTGAAGCCTTTCCCACACTCCTCACATTTATAGGGTTTCTCTCCTGTGTGGATTCTACAATGAATGTTAAGGTGTGAGCTATGCTTAAAACCCTTGCCACATGCATCGCATTTGTATGGCTTCTCACCTGTGTGCATTCGCTGATGAGCCTGCAGTCGTGAATGCCAACGGAAGCCCTTCCCACACTCTTCGCATTTGTAAGGTTTCTCTCCCATGTGAACTCTCTGATGGACTTGAAGATGTGCACTCTGACTGAAGCCCACCCCACACTCCTTACATTTATAGGGTTTCTCTGATGCGTGGGTTATCAGAGAAGTTTGACAATGTGAGCTTTGCTTAACATTTCTCCCACACTCCTCAAATTTGTGTGGCTTTTCTCCCGTAAGAACTCTCTGATGATGAGGAAGATATGACCTCTGACTAAAATTCTTACATGTATCATATTTGTATTTCTCTCTACTGTGGACTCTCTGATGGGCTTGAAGACTTGAAAACCGGTGGAAGGCATTTTCACATTTTTCACATTTACAGGGCTTCTCTCCCGCATGGGTCGTCTTATTAATTTTAGGACAAGAGTCCTGAATAACACCTTTCTCGCACATCTCTCCTTTGTGGCGTTTTTCTCCATTATGGACTCTGTGGTGAACCTGAAGATGTGAACTCTGATTACTCTGATTAAAGCCCTTACCGAATTCCTCATATTTATAGAGCACATCACCTTGTTTTTCCAACAGAGAGCCAGTTCCTTGAATGTTTACTGTGGAATCTTGACATCTGGTTAAACCCTTGGTAGCCTGTTGCCAGATTTGTGAGTAGAAAAACTCTTCATGGGGCAGGTCCCTTAATCCAATTTCTTGAATAACCTCCATGTTACGTAGACTCTTGTCTCCTAAAAGAATAAAGAGAATTTGGAGATGGGCATGTGGATGCTTTTGTTCAGAAATGTCAAGGTTATACATAAACGCAGGCCAACACCCTGAGGCTTTATGGAACCAGGAGAAAGCTCCATTTTTATTATCGTGTATCATGTTCTCTGATTTACATGACTCTGGGAACCAAGAGATGGTCCACCGGGCTCCCATTGATTACTCTCTAACAAGACACATTTAGGCATTGTATTAAGTTTCAAAAGTGAGCCACAAGTTAGAAATGTGGTAGCTGCAGAGCAAGAAAAATACTTCCTCGACAACTCAACTACCCCAGCAACCTACTTCTATTCTGCAGCAGCCAGGGGAGTAGGGCTCTGAACAAGGCTCTATGGGTCCAGAACAGGCCGTATCTGCTCGACATGCTGCTGTTATCAACCTCGCTGGAGTAGGAAGCTTTATGCAGTCCCGGGCAGCTGCAGTTGTGGTTCCTGCAGCATCACATGGATATGGGCAGCGGTGGCAGCATAAACAGCTCAGCTACATCATCAACTGGCACATAGGCAGCTAATCAAAAAGTAAAAAGAAGGGACGCACACCAACCACTCCAAAATTCTGGGTCTTGCATTATTTCCCCCCCTCTTTTTATGAAACATAAAAGAACTGAATCAAAAGGATTCTGAGTTTCTACTTCACTTCTGTTTTTTAAAAGGTATTCGAGCCGAAACCGGTTTTGCTCAGTGGCTAGAGCGTCGGCCTGCGGACTGAAAGGTCCCGGGTTCGATTCCGGTCAAGGGCATGTACCTGGGTTGCGGGCACCTCCCCAGTAGGAGATGTGCAGGAGGCAGCTGATCGATGTTTCTCTCTCATCGATATTTCTAGCTCTCTATCTCTCTCCCTTCCTTTCTGTAATAAATCAATAAAATATATTTAAAATAAATAAATAAATAAATAAATAAATAAATAAATAAAAGGTATCCGTATTTTACAATGCTAGCTATACAAACTTTACACAAAAGCAGAAAGAACCCTATGATTTTTAGCTAAAAAAAGGGAAATGCTTTAATGAACCATTAGGATTGGCTGCTTAAGTCACTGCTTTTGCAAAATGGTTTCACTGTGCATGATACATATGGAAGAGGCCTCAGAAACACTAGTCACATCTTTGAGAAGAATGTAGTTTGATATTTATTTAGTATAAAAGGTTTATACAGAGCACAACAAATACCGTTTTTTACAAATCTGTTTTGGAAAAAAGAAAAATACTTTGATGATGAAGCTGCACCTTACCAAAAGCCTTCTCTTCTGCCTACTGTATGCACATCCGACCAAAATGCTCAGGATGTCTAGGGAAACCCTTCCAGACACATTAGCAGAGGATGTCCCCAGGCAACGTTGAAAACCTTTGCTTTGAATTATTTTATTGGAAGTTTACTCCAATGTTCAGAGCCTTTGAGACACTGAGCTGGTTGGAAAGACACGTTTGGGAGAAAAATCCTTATACATCCACGTGTCTGAAGTTCAGAGTGTAAGCACAGAGTTTCCTTCACCTCCTGCTGGGAAATATCCTTCAGGAGGACATCGGGGGTGGGGTGGGTAAAGGCTGAAGTCTTCAAGCCCATCAGAGAGTCCACAGTAGAGAGAAATCATACAAATATGATACATCATGTAAGAATTTTAGTCATAAAATTTTAGGTCATATCTTCCTCATCATCAGAGAGTTCTTACAGGAGAAAATCCACCCAAATTTGAGGAGTGTGGGAGAAATGTTAAGAGAAGTGAAGTAGAAACTCAAAATCCTTTTGATTCAGTTCTTTTATGTTTCATAAAAAGAGGGGGGGAAATAATGCAAGACCCAGAATTTTGGAGTGGTTGGTGTGCGTCCCTTCTTTTTACTTTTTGGTTAGCTGCCTATGTGCCAGTTTACAGTAAAAATATACATCACTCTCTCGCCCAGGCCAGTGTTGCCCAGTGATTAGAGCAGCATCCCATGCATAAAGGGACTCAGGTTCAATTCTGGGTGAGGGCACATACCCAGGTTGCAGGTCCCATCCCTGGTTGGGGCACATACGGGAGGCAACTGACTGATGTTTCTCGCGTGGATGTTTCTCTCTCTCTCCCTTTCCCTTCCTCTCTCTCTAGATCTAGAGCAGGGGTGGGCAAACTTTTTGACTCGAGGGCCACAATGGGTTCTTAAACTGGACCGGAGGGCCGGAACAAAAGCATGGATGGAGTGTTTGTGTGAACTAATATAAATTCAAAGTAAACATCATTACATAAAAGGGTACGGTCTTTTTTTTTTTAGTTTGCCCACGGCTGATCTAGAATCATCAAGGATAAAAGTGGCCATGGGGCCTATGCACTGTTGGCTTTCTTTGGTTTTTGTACGTATTTCCTTTCTGTGTGTGCAAGATATTTCCTTTTTCAAGTAGCAGTCAATATTTAGAGCCCCAGGAATAATGTCTGTGAAAGCAGGCTCTCAAAATGATGGGTAGAGATACATTTTCCATATGGACCACAACAATGGTTTTCAAGCTGAAGGCAGGAGGTAGTGAACTTGAAAGGAATTTAGTAGCTTTTGATGAAAATTAACACAATAGGAAAATATCAGAGGTGCTTTGTAAGCAGTAAAGGCATCTCTGTATAAAATGGCTATTAAGAATCTTCATTCGAAAAAGCAGTTCTTTACCAAGACAGTATGATTCACTACTAAAGGCTGCAGGAAAACCACAGGGGGGAAATGATAATCAAGTTGGTTACAAATGAAAAGCTAAGCTTTTCTATCTATACCCAAAAGCACCTAATAAAATTAGACACCTGTCAAGGGGAAAAACTGTTCTAGACTATACCTTCATCACAGTTGTTTTTTTAAAAATCCTCACCCGAGGATATGTTTTTGTTTAATTTTTTTAGGGAGAGGGGGAGAGAAAGAGAAAAACATCGATGTGAAAGAGAAACATTGATTAGTTGCCTCCCGTGGTTCGAACCCACAACCGGGTATGTTCCCTGGGCCCGTGACTCTTCGGTGCATGGATGACATTCCAACCATAAGCCACACTGACCAGGGCACATTTTTTTTTTTTTTTTAATGTATTTTATTGATTTTTTTCACAGAGAGGAAGGGAGAGGGATAGAGAGCTAGAAACATCGATGAGAGAGAAACATCGATCAGCTGCCTCCTGCACATCCCCTACTGGGGATGAGCCCGCAACCAAGGTACATGCCCTTGACTGGAATCGAACCCAGGACCCTTCAGTCCGCAGGCCGATGCTCTAGCCATTGAGCCAAACCAGTTAGGGCTGGGCACACATTTTTTATTACCACACTTTAAGGATCTCAGAGATGAATGGAAAATGGTCTATGTAACCATCATTAACTCATTCATATATTTGATATATTTGATAAATATTTATAGCACACCTGCCTTCTTCTAACTCTGCTCTATATAGTGAGGATAAAGCAATAAAGAAAACAGAATTTCTCTGCTCCCGAGACTGTATTCCAATGGCCTACAGTACGATAAATAAAAATATATGTTAATAAGGTAAGTGCTTAGACACCAACTAAGACAGGGTAGGGGAAGGGAGTGGAGGCAGAAGGTATTATGCACAGAGGGGTCATGGAGGCCTCTCTTCTAAGGTTAACATTTGGGAAAAGTCCTATGTGAGGTAAGGGAGGGGCTGGGAGAATGACGAGGGAAACAGTGCTCCTGACAGAAAGAACAAGAAGAGGGTGACGAGGCGGGAGCACGCTTGGCACAGCACAGAGCCCAAACCGGAAGGAGCAGATGACAAAGGGGACAGTGACAGGTCACGTTCATAGAGGGATGGCGGGGGGCGGGGGGTGAAGGGGGGGGAGACAGAGCCATGCGGGACACTATAAGCCACTTTAAGTACCTGGATTTTACTTTGAATCAGATAAGAAGCTAGTAGAGATTTTGAGCAGAGGACCGACAAGATCTGACAAACACTCATAAAATCACTTGGAGTAGAGAACTCATTGTAAAAGAGCAAAACAGAAGAGTGAGAGCCATACAGACTGCTGCAGCGATCCACAGACGAGGCCCTGACTCAGACCAGCACCACGGTGGTGGAGGCGACAGGTGGCTCAGACCAGCGTCTCACTGGTGGAGGTGACAAGAAGCAGGACAGCCCTAGCCTGTCTGGCTCAGTGGATAGAACCATCGGCCTGCAGACTGAAGGGTCCCAGATTCAATTCTGGTCAAGAGCACAGGCCCGGGTTGTGGGCTCGATCCCCAGTAGGGGGCGTGCAGGAGGCAGCCGATCAATGATTCTCTCTCATCATTGACGTTTGATGTGTCTATCTCTCTCTCACTCTCCCTTCCTCTCTGAAATGAATAAAAATATATTTTTAAAATAGAAGCAGGGCAGAGTTTAAACCCAGGCTGTTTCCAGGTGGTGTGGTGTGACTCTTAGCTTGAATTAACCTACTAATGTTAATTTGGCTCCTTGGGAGTGTGAGTGTTTTGTCACCTTTAAAAACATAATCCTGCCCCTAATACAAACGTATTTGGTCCTTTAAAAAAAAAAAAAAAAAATAGAAGCAGGACAGGCTGAGTCCCACGGCTCTTACCTGAGGAGCTGTGGCCCTGGGTCGCTGTCCTCATCATGCAAAGCTTTTCTTCTCTCTCTAACCGGGAGCTAACACCTGCTGTGAAGGACAGATGCCCTGTGAAAAGGCAAGGGACAAACATTTAAAATAAATACATTAAAGGCCAAAATTAGTAAAAAATGTGACTTCTCACTGTATCACCTTCAGATCGACAAAATTCATGTTTTCCGAACTGTTAATTATGGCCTGCCAGAGAAAATGCATTTTATGCAAAAAGCCCAGGACATGTAGACGTTAAGTATAAACTACTGAGGGGAAAACATTAATTTTTGAATATACTAAAAACTGCTGAACTATATACTGTAAATGGGTGAACTGTATGATACGTAGGGTATGTGTATGTAAATTACATCTCTATAAAACAGTTAAAATGTAAAAAAAAGTCTATCTTCATCACACCCTCTCCACCATTTCTCACCCCATTCTCGGCACAGGCTGCAGATTTCACTGCCGTGTGCAGTGACTGCCAGGGGCTCTGATATTTTCTACCCTATTTTATTTCACTAAAAAGTGCTGGTTCAGCCCTAGCCAGTTTGGCTCAGTGGGTAAAGCGTCGGCCCTGGGACTGAACGATTCCGGATAAGGGCACGTACTTCAGTTGCTGGATGGATCCCCAGCCCTGGTCTGGGCGAGTGTGGGAGGCAATCAATCGATGTGTCTCTCTCACATCGATGTTTCTCTCTCTCTGTCTCTCCCCTCACTTCTACTCTCTCTAAAAATCAATGGAAAAATATCCTCGGATTAACAAAAGTGCTGGTTCAATTTCCTAGATGGGTGTCATGACCCACTAATTGGACATGATCACAATTTGAGAAAGGCCAAAAACATGTTAACAGTCGCACTGCCAATTTTTACCTCATTTACAAAACACACGTTAGCTGGGGGAGGAAGACCAGAAAGATGCCATTGCTGTGTCTCACACTGCTTAGAGAACTAGCACCTTAGCCAGTTTGGCTCAGTGAATAGAGCATTGGCCTGCGGACTGAAGGGTCCCGGGTTCGATTCCGGTCAAGGGCACGTGCCCAGGTTGCAGGCTCGATGTCCACTGGGGGACATGCAGGAGGCAGCCGATCAATAATTCTCTCTCAGCACTGATGTTTCTCTCTCTCTCTCTCTCTCCCTTCCTCTCTGAAATCAATAAAAATATATTTTTTAAAAACACTTTAAAAAAAGAAAAGAAAACTGGCAACCAGCTACAGAGCTCCAAAGCCCCACACATCAAAGGACACAAACAGCGCAGGGGGCTCAAGTTCAGTCACAGAGCGCCTGTCCTCACCCGCTGAGACCAGGTTCCGGAAGTTCTCCAGCATCACGTCTCGGTACAGCTTCCTCTGGGACGGGTCCAGCAGCGCCAGCTCCTCCTCCGTGAAGACCACAGCCACATCCTTGAACGTCACCGCCTCCTACAACACCACACACAGATGACCTCAATCCCATAACCAGTCTCACGGGAGAGGGGCAGCATTGAAAGCAGTTCTGTGTATCTTACAGCAATTCAGTGGAGAAGTCTGTCCCAGGGGTATGTAAATCTGAAGTACAAGAAACCATATGTGTCTTTACCCCTCCCATTGCCCCCCCCACACCCCCACATACTCATTTTTGAACATTCCGGGGGGCCAGGGCTTGGGGGGCACGGAGTTCAGGGTTTCCAGCGAGCAGGGAAGGGCTTCGTGGTTGGTCCACAATTCAGCCAGGGTCTTCCAGGCCACGGGTCAGCTCCACCTCGGGCCCCCACCCTGCACCCCACTGGTTGAGTCTTGTCAGTGCTTTGACCAGGAATCAAACCCACAACCTTGGCATATCAGGACGATGCTCTAACCAACTGAACTACCTGGTCGGGGCCAACAAATGTGTTGAAATCATTGGTAATCTGATCAGTAAAATACAATTTATTTTGGTTATTTGCACTTATATGATAATTAATAAGTGCATCATATTTTTATATATTTACTGGTCATCTTTACTTTTTCTTTAGTAACTTTGCTCAGACTCTGCTTGGGATTTTTTATCTTATGACTGTAAAATTTCTACTGGAGATTTTAAGTTTTGTTTCTTTATCGTATAGCTTATAAATACTGGCACCCACATTGTACTATTAGTCTGGTACAGCTTTGAGTACAGCCTGATTTTTCATCCTTGACTCTACTGACGTATTTGGCCAGATAACTCTTCATTGTGGGACTGTCCTGTGCGTTGTAGGATGGTTAGCAGAATCCTTACTTTCTACATGCGAGATACCAGGAGCCGTCCTCAAGTTATGACACCAAAATGTGTCCAGGTGTTCACTGGAGGAATCATTGCTCCAGATTAAGAATCACTAGTATACAGTTTTGTCTTAATTTTTCTTAGAAATATATTTTATTGATTTTTTTACAGAGAGGAAGGGAGAGGGATAGAGAGTTAGAAACATCGATGAGAGAGAAACATCGATTCAGCTGCCTCCTGCACCCCCCCTCCCCCCCCCCACTGGGGATGTAGTCGCAACCAAGGTGCAAGCCCTTGACTGGAATCAAACCTGGGACCCTTTAGTCCGCAGGCCGATGCTCCATCCACTGAGCCAAACCGGTTAGGGCTGTCTTAATTTTTTATATGGAAACTGTGTTCGTCACTCGACTGCAGCACATGCAGGTGCAACAGAAATCATAGAGAAGATGGGGCCACCGAAGAGTGAGCAGGGAGAGGCAGTATTATTTGAGGTGTTTTCTTTTTTAAAAAATATATTTTATTGATTTTTTACAGAGAGGAGGGGAAAGGGATAGAGAGTTAGGAACATCGATGAGAGAGAAACATCGATCAGCTGCCTCCTGCACACCTCCTACTGGGGATGTGCCCGCAACCAAGGTACATGCCCTTGACCGGAATCGAACCTGGGACCTTTCAGTCCGCAGGCCGACGCTCTATCCACTGAGCCAAACCAGTTAGGGCTATTTGAGGTGTTTTCTACCCACCAGCATAACCAGGCACCACACACAAAGGGCTAAGTCTCTGACTGGGGAATTCTTTTCCCTTGTCTCTCTGTCTTTATCCAAGTAAAATTTAGGAGTCTTTTTGCATCAGTTGGATCTTTGGTTTCCTGTGTAAACTTACAACAGTTTTCTGAAATTTTATAATTCTGTTTCTTTGTAATAAAAAAATCAGATGAGTCCTGGCCAGGTGGCTCAGTTGGTTAGAGTGTCATCTCATATACCAAAAGGTTGAGGGTGGGTTCGATTTTCAGTCAGGGCACACACCTAGGTTGTGGGTTCAATCCCCGGTCAGGGCATGTATGGAGGCAACCCGTCGACGTTCCTCTCTCACATCAATGTTTCTCTCTCTCTCTAGTAGAAATTAACCTACACTAAAATAAAAAGTAGTGATCATCTGACAATACAAGGGCCCTGAATGCCTACTGTTCTCTTTAATCCTTCCGAGAAAAAGAAACAGGATGTGTCTAATCATTGAGAAATGAGATGACAATTTAAAACCTAGACAGGCAAACCCAACTCACCTTGAACTTGGCCATTTTGTCCTCCTTCTTCTCGGGAAGGGCTGAGTCTTGGGAAGGCACAAGGGGGAAGAAGGAAAAAAGCATCAGATTCTGGCCAAGGGTGTCACTAACCCCTATGACTGCGTTATGTGAACCCCTCACACACCCTGTGAACACACACCCACTGAGCCTGGTGCCCTGATGAGCAGAATGCAGACTGCCTTCCAGACACCTTCAGCCAAGAGCCCCCGCACAGTGAGCCGCCTGCCCAACCACACATGACGGCCCTCACGTAAGTTCATGCAGCACTCAGGGGATGATTCTAATTCTGGGAGAGTGGACACTGAGGGTAGAGGATACAGGTCAAGGGAGTAATCCCTGGGGCGAAATGACACTGCTACTTAGTAGCTGTGAAATCTTGAGCAAATTATTAATATCTTCATTCCTTAATTCTCTCATCTGTAAAACGGAGGGATTAACAGTGCCTATCGCACAGGATTGTGGTAAGAATAAAGTGGTAGGCAGGAAGCTCAGTGAATACTTTCAGGGCACCTTACTAGTAGCAGCAGAAAAGCAAGTAACACATGCTCGGCTGGCGTGGCTCAGTGGTTGAGCGTCGACCTATGAACCGGGAGGTTGCGGTTCGATTCTCAGTCAGGGCACTTGCCTGGGTCGCGAGCTCGATCCCCAGTGTGGGTTGTGCAGGAGGTGGGTGGTCGACGGTTCTCTCTCATCATTGTTTCTATCTCTCTCTCCTTCTATCTTCCTCTCTGAAATCAATAGAATATATATTTCAAAAATAATAAAAAATACAATATATATTTGCACATATATTAAAAAAAGGAAAAAGAAAAAGAGAAGCAAGTAACATTAAACCAGTCTCATAAATGGTTCCTGTCAGTGGAGCCTTCAGAGGAGGCTGTTCTGTCATGTGACCTCCACATGACCTCTGAAATACGTATTCTTTCTTGCTTTCGCATACTTAATTTGATGCCTTTGCAAAAATATTTAAGAGTAGACAATGTCTTCCTGTATAAAGTATACATAAGAAAATTTACTATTTAACCATTTTGGGTATATAGTTCATTAAGTGCTTTCATATTGTTGGGCAACCATCACCACCATCCATCTGCAGGAATTGTCACCATCCCAAACTGAAACTCTGTACCCATTAAACAATAACTCTCCACCCCTCCTTCCCTCAGCTCCTGCCAAACACTACTCTTTCTCTATGGATCTGACTATACAGATGACTGTTTTTTTAAAGCTAATAAGTCCTGCACTGGCAGGTGTGACTCAGTTGGTTAGAGCATCGTCCTGTACACAAAAAAGGTTGTGAGTTTGATCCCAGGTAGTGACACATACGGGAGTAAAAAGATCAATGTTTCTCTCTCACATCAATGTTTCTCTCTTTCTCTCTCCCTCTCTCTAAAATAATAATAATAATAATAATAATAATAAAAACACCCTGAAAATAAAAAAACCCTAAAAACAATATTCTTGGGTAAGGATTTAAAAAAATAAGCTATTAAGTCCTTTCCAAATTTACTTTGTTAACAGCAGGGTCTTAAAAAAACTATCATGGAGGTGAAGAGAAATGAAAAACCTGTGATGCCGCAGGATTTATTTAACCATAAGCCTGGTGATCAATATGTCATTTATGCCTGACCGGTTTGGCTCAGTGGATAGAGCGTCGGCCTGCGGACTGAAGGGTCCCAGGTTCGGTTCCAGTCAGGGGCACGTACCTGGGTTGCGGGCACATCCCCAGTGGGGGGTGTGCAGGAGGCGGCTGATCGATGTTTCTCTCTCATTGATGTTTCTGACTCTCTATCCCTCTCCCTTCCTCTCTATAAAAAATCAATAAAATATATTTTTTAAAAAAGAAAAGAAAAACTTTCTTTAAAAAACACACATGTCATTTAAATGAACAAGCTACGGTGATCAGAGTAATGATAAAAACAACAAAAATGGCAATATTTAACATGAAATAAGCACCAAGGACATGGTAGGGACCTTGCGAAGCATCCGGCATGCACTGTATCATCAAGGTACCTGTGAAGAACCTACTGCTGCACCAGCCGTGACCTTGCTCCAATCGCGGACCCCCTCTGTGCCTATTCTCAGCTGTAAGAAGGAGAGAACGGAACGTTAGGCACAGGATTGTTGTGGGGAATGGATGAGCTAATCCATGCAATGCCCCTGGCACAGCACCTGGCACTGTAGGAAGTTCTCAGTCAGTGACGATGACCGCTGTTCTCATTTCACAGATAAGGAAGCTGAGGCGCCGTGAGGTCAAGAGGCCGGTGGGCCCTGAATCCAGTTCTCACATCCGAGCCCGTTTTCTAGATCTTGCCTCTTGGTTGCTCCTAAAGATAAAAACAAGCAGATGGGAGTTTAAGGGCTCACGGGAAGAGACGTGAGGGCTTGAGAGCTTGGGATAAAGGTCTGAGAGAAACGGGAGAGGACCTGAAGCCAAAGAAGCTGCTTGAGGGAGAAGAGAACAGAGTTGTGAAGGGTGTAGGCTCTGGAGTCAGACCACTGGTGTGTGAATACTGGCATCTCCAACTTGCTAGCACTCGGTGTTAGTAGAATGTGCTTCCATAAGGCAACAGTGACTTATTCGTGCCCCTGGAGGCAAATCCTCAGAGTGGAAAGGGAGGCTCCCACTTAGACCAGGGCTGTCCCAACGGAAATAAAACACAACTACCTGTGTCATTTAAATGTTTAGTAAGCACACTGACTTAGGGTGGTGGACACACAGTACACTACACAGATGATGTGCTGTAGAATTGTACACCCGAGACCTACATGATTTTATTAACCAATGTCACCTCAGGGAGTATTGGGGGTAATGACATAATAACCACCGCCCTGCAAAACCGCATAGGAAGGTTGGTCAGTCCGAGTGACTACACAGAAGACATTTGGAACTGTGTCCGGCAGCTTAAACAGACAATGGAAGTTACCCACATGGCTGCTTCACAGGAAGGAGTCAGGGAACCCCTTCCCCGGGTGGCTGCAGCCGCGCACACAGCCCGATGAGCAGACACCACTCAGCCCTTCCTCCCAGAGCCCTGCACAGTGAGTGTCCCGCCCAACCACACCCGGGGCCCCAATACAAGTTCCCCTGTAGCTCTCAGGAAGAATCTGATTTGAGGGGCGTGGGGGTGGAGATTGAGGGTAAAATGCCCAGGTTAAGAGATCATCATTAGTTAATCACTGTTTAAGTATTTATTAGTTAATCATTACTAGTCTTCTGATTTCAGACAGAAGAACCCTGGTGTGGTAAGGGGAAAGTAAACCCTTCCCATCGCGGAAGAAATGCCCTTGGACTTTGTAACCCCCTGTGCTCTGGCTCTATTTGCCTGGTGACTTCTGCTCAGCAAGAGCGCTTTGCAGGGAGACCTTTCCATTACCTTGTGGGGTGGGGGGTAATTAGTAGGTCAACCCCCTCCCTTGTGATTGCTGACTTGGCCGTCATGTCCCAGGCACCTGAAACAGCACCTGTGACAGTAACTGCTCGGCAGACGCTCAGACCAGCATCAGTGCCTGTCATCAGGCAGAGCACATGGAGAGACTAGGTTAAATGGTCCAAGGACTGAGCTGTAGAGTCTGAGGCTGATCCCAGCTGGGCGGATGTGGAGAGCAGGGGTTCTTTTTCAAAGGTTATCCTCTAGGTCAGCAGTCGCCAACCTTTTGGAACTCACGGACCACCGGTTGGCGACCGCTGCTCTAGGTCTTTCACAGTATTTGCTGTCCTCGGGCCAGATCGAGGTCAGCTTTGGAAGGAAAAGAGCCTCTGGATTTTTTAAAATGCCATTTTAAGAAGGTGCTTTCTGTTCTTCAGAGTCAGTGCCTACGTGGAATCCACAGAATGTGTCCATCAAAATACCGAGAACAAGTATGTCATTGCCTGCATAATTCTTCATTAAATAAATATGTTTGTTAACTCAACAAACACTTGGGGAAACCTTATGAAGAGGATATAGTTGCCCGGTCTCCACTTGCTCACAGCCTAGTGGTGAGGAAACCAGCACTTATGCTACATGTGGCAAGTAGCAGAGTAGTGAGTGACCAGGGTCCTCCAGAAGCACAGGGTCCGGGCCTTGAGGCCCACACTTGACTGGAGGGGGTTCTACGTACAGGTGGCTTGATCTGAGCCCTGGGGATGACCGAGCTCTATTAGCCAAAGAGAAAGAGAGCCCCAGAAAACTGCAAGAGAACAAATGCGACAATGTAAGTGAGGACAAACAGGAGGCAGAAGAAGATGGCAGGAACGCAGGGTTCAAACCAGGGTGATAGGAACGTCCCAGGGATAGCCACAGGTCAGCAGGAAAGCAGCAAGGGCCCCGAGGAAGGGGAGTTAAGATTCCTTTCCTGTTGGAAACAGATCAGCAGACAGGAGGTCTAAGGGGGAAGAGGCTGGGGCCAGGGAGACTGTTAGCAGCCCGCACATCAAGAATCCCTTCCGTGCTCACTTCGGCAGCACATACACTAAAATCGAAATAATACAGGGAGGATCAGCATGGCCCCTGCCCAAGGATGACACTCAAATTCGTGTAACGTTCCGTATTTACGAACATCGCCAGTTTTATGAACACAGGCTCCAACAAAGATCTGCTGTAGAAGGAAAGGACTGGGACAGCATAGGGCAAGGCTGTTCATTCATGGAGGAACCATGTTTGGCTGGAGATCACACATCTGTTAAATAGAATATCTCAACTTTGTTTCTTCTGGAGAGAAATAACAGTCTTAAGATGTTTGTTTGCCGAACTGGTTTGGCTCAGTGGATAGAGCGTCAGCCTGCGGACTAAAGGGTCCCAGGTTCGATTCCAGTCAAGGGCATGTACCTTGGTTTCGGGCACATCCCCCGTGGGGGGCGTGCAGGAGGCAGCTGATCGATTTCTCTCATTGATGTTTCTAACTCTCTATCCCTCTCCCTTTTTCTCTGTAAAAAATCAATAAAATATATTTTTAAAAAAAAGATGTTTGTTTTTGTTTCTTGCCTAATTACCTGAAGCAAATACCAAAGGCTGGTGTCTGTTATGCAGCAAAGGGTTATTAGTATGATATGTTTTTCAATGTTTTTTTTATCAGTTATTTTGCATTTAAAGTAAAAATTATGTTTGAAATAATGTCTGAAAATAAAGAATCATTTCCTTCAAAATTCAAAGCAGGCAAAGACTTTGATCTCCTGGAGCTGATCTTATAATAGGGTACCAGGATAATAAAAATCCAATAATTCGGGGAGAGATGCTTTGAAGAACAATAAGGCCGGGTGGGAGGGGTAAGGAGGGGCTGTTACGGAATAAGTTTTTGTCATGGCACACTTCTCTTCCATTTCAGCAGAGACCTCAACCTGGGGGGAAAGAGCCACCCTGATACCTGACATCTGAAGGAGGTGTAATTTGACCAGAGGGAAACAGCCACTATTTTTGTGGAAAGTGAAAAGTCTGTCCTTTCTACCAATACTTCTCAAACTGTAATGGCCCAAGAGCCTGGAGCCCCATGAAGATACAGCTGCCCACAGTCTCACCCCCAACAATTCTAAACCTGAAGGTCAAGGATGGGGACTCAGAATCTACAGTTCTAAAACTAGCCCAGGTGATGTTGCTGCTGCTGATGTCTGGATCACACTTGGAGTAAAATCAATCAAAACCAGCCCTCTATCAGTGATGGCGAACCTTTTGAGCTCGGCGTGTCAGCATTTTGAAAAATCCTAACTTAACTCTGGTGTCGTGTCACATATAGAAATTTTTTGATATTTGCAACCATAAAACAAAGACTTATATTTTTGATATTTATTTTATATATTTAAATGCCATTTAACAAAGAAAAATCAACCAAAAAAATGAGTTCGCGTGTCATAGGTTCGCCATCACTGCTCTAGAAACTCGCAGAGAGACTTTAACCTCTTCACCTCCAAATTTTCTTCTGACCCCAACAGCCTACCCTATTGCCCAAAGACAAATTAACGAAGGGAAACACACATTACAAGCTTCTCTTTCCCTCTGATCCTAACAAGCAGGATTAGAATCAAGGTTTGTTAGGATCAGAGGGAGTGCCAGAGTCAACTCTTACCCCCTAATTTTACCCACAAGGCAACCTGGGCCATTCACAAAATACTCCCAATAAAAATTACAGGAGCTGTCATTTACAGGCCCTAGCTTGTTTGGCTCAGTGGATAGTGTGTCGGCCTGTAGACCGAAGGGTGCTGGGTTTGATTCTGGTCAAGGTTTCAGGCTCGATGCCCAGTAAGGGGGCATGCAGGAGGCAGCCGATCAATGATTCTCATCATTAATGTTTCTATCTCTCTCTCCTTCTCCCTTCCTCTCTGAAATTAATAAAAATATACTTAAATATATAACTAAATGTTTCTAGTAGACACATTGACTTAGGGTGGTGAACACACAGTACAATATACAGATGATGTACTATAGAATTGTACACCTGAAACCTATATAATTTTATTAACCAACAAATTCAATAAAAAGAAGTCAGCTTAATTTTAACAATACATTTTATTTAACCCAATATATCTAAAGTATTACCATTTCAACTTATAATCAATATAAAAATTGAGATAGTTTACATTCTGTTTTCATACTAAGTCTTTGAAATCCATTGTGTGCCTTAATTAGCGCTAGCCACAGTTCCAGTGCTCAATAGTCACAGGTGGCTAATGGCTACTAGACTGGATAGTGCAGACGAACACCTTTTAAAGGCTGCAGAGATCACATAATCATCACCCAGGGACTCCCTAAGTTCAAAAGACAGCAAATTAGTTTTAGGTTTAAACAATGGTTATTACAGAAGCTTTTGATTTTTGTCCCACTGTATGACCGAACTGAAGTATCAGAGCAGAAGGTGGGGGAGAAAAGAATACCTTCAAACATCTTTTTGCCTTTTCATTGATTTGCTACATCTTTCATGTTGTATACTCATCTGTGATAGACACACGGAGTATTCACTACGTGCCAGGCACTATTTCAAACACTTTGCATATTAGCGCTCACACAATCTTCACAAGAACGTCAGGAGGCAGGCTTTGATATTGCCCCTACTTGACAGTAAGAAAATGGAGAGACAGAGAAGTTAGTAACTTGCCCAGTTACTGTGCACAGAGCCCTAGAGCTACGTTTCAAGCCCAGCTGCTGAGGTCTGATCTTGGCTCTTTCCCCTGCTGACTGTGCCTCCAGGTCATTCATTCAATTGTCTGTGCCCAATTCTCCATTTCAGTATGAGATTAATAGACCAGCCAGCGTGGCTATGTGGTTGAGCGACAACCTATGAATCAGGAGGTCACAGGTTCTTGCCCGGGTTGCGGGCTCTATTTTTCTGATCATTGCAATATTAGTATTAACAGCAACACCTTGCCAGACAGACGCCTGAGCTGTTCAAAACATTTCACTTGCACTATGCCATTAATTCTCAAAACAAATTTATAAGGCTCGTACTATATCGAAGGGAAACTGAGGCCCCGAGAGATTAAAGTTCACATCCAATGTTTGAGAGTGTGGAAGGGCTGGGGAAAGGCGGGGTAGCCAGGGAGACACTCACCCCTGCGGGATCCCAGTCCTCCCCTAACGCGGGAACTCGCGAAACGCCGCCAAAGCAGGGGCCCGGCCCAGGGGAAGGCAAGCGGCAGCCCCGCCCCTCAAGCCCGCTCTCGGCCTCCGACCGCAGTTTTTCCTCCCTGGGACCGAGGGCCGGCGGCTGATCCTGTGATTAGGTCAGAAAAGCTGAAAGAGGCTGCGGGATCCCGGGCTCACTCGCCTCCCAGAGAAACCGAGGCCGCGAGCTCCGCCTTCTGCAGCGGAAGTGCCTCCGACTTCGCGGAGCTCACGGACTACATTTCCCAGCATCACTCGGGGAACTGGAGCTGCTGCCCCGCCCCCGGGGGCGCTAGGGCGGCCTGATTCAAATTACCGGAAAGAAGCTGAGGTCTGATCTTGGCTCTTTCCCCTGCTGACTGTGCCTCAGAAATATTGATGGGATGGGAGAGAAACACATTACCTCGCCCTCGGGTAACCCAAATGTCTCCATACATGCATAACACTTGATTAAACCTCCCTAAGGAACTTGTCTGCTCTTTCCAAGAGCGGAAGTGCTCCCATCACAGGAGGCATCTGGACTACACATCCCATAATCTTCTTTAGGGCCGAGCTTCCTACCAGCTGAAATTTTCTTTTCTTAATAAGTATTAAATTGCCTCACCAGTTTGGCTCAGTGGATAGAGCGTTGGCCTGCGGACTGAAGGGTCCCAGGTTCGATTCCAGTCAAGGGCATGTACCTTGGCTGGGGGCACATCCCCAGTCGGGTGTGCAGGAGGCAGCTGATCGATGTTTCTCTCTCATTGATGTTTCTAACTCTCTATCCCTCTCCCTACCTCTCTGTAAAAAAATCAATAAAAATATATATATATTTTAAAAAAGTATTAAATGTATTTTTGATTCCAGAGAAGGAGAAGGAGAGAGAGAGAGAAGCATCAATGATGAGAGAGAATCATTGATTGGCTGCCTCCTGCACTCCCCCACTGGAGTCTACAACCTCAGACCTGAAATCGAACCCATGACCTTTCCTTTCATAGGCCAATGCTCTCACCACTGAAAACCACGGGCCAAGGCCGCCACAAATTCGTTTATTTAAAAAAATCTTTATTGTTGCCCTAGCTGGTTTTGCTCAATGGATAGAGCATTGGCCTGCGTACTGAAGCATCCCAGTTCGATTCTAGTCAAGGGCACATACTCGGGTTGCAGGCTCGATCCCTGGTCCTGGTCAGGTTGTGTGCAGGAGGCAAGCAATTGATATGAGACATTGATGTTTCTCTTTGTGTGTCTCTCCCCCTCCTTTCCACTCTCTCTAAAAAAAAATTAATGAAAAAATATTCTCAGGTGTGGGTTTACAAAAGAGAATCTTAAAAGCAGCAATATAAAAGCAGTTAGTTATTTACAAGGGAGCTCCCGTAACACTGTCAGTTGATTTCTCAACAGACACTTTGCAAGCAGGAAGGGGTTGGCAAGAATTATTCAAAGTGATGAAAAGCAAGGACTTATAACCTAGATTATTCTACCCAGCAAAGCTATCATTCAGAGTTGAAGGACAGAGAGAGAGCTTCCCAGAAAATAAAAGGCTAAAGGTTCATCACCACCAAACCAGTAATACAAGAAATGTTAAAGGGTCTTTTTTTTTTTTTTTTTTTAATTCTCACCCAAGAATATTTTTTCCATTGATTTTAGAGAGAGTGGAAGAGAGAGGGAAAGACAGAGAGAAATACTGATGGGAGAGAAACACATAAACTGGCTGCCTCCTGCACGTGCCCTGACCAGGGCCCAGGTCAGGGAGAAGCCTGCAACCAAGGTATGTACCCTTGACCGGAATCAAACCTAGGACCCTTCGATCTTCAGGCTGACGCTCTAGCCACTGAACCAAACTGGCTAGGGCAAAGAGTCTTCTTTAAGAAGAAGAAGAAAAGATAAAAAACATGAATAAGCCCTAGCTGGTTTGGCTCAGTGGATAGAGCATGAGCTCTCGAACTGAAGGGTCCTGGGTTCAATTCTGGTCAAGGGCACATACCTTGGTTGCAGGCTCAATCCCTGGTCCCGGTCAGAATGTGTGCATGATGCAACTAACTGATGTGTCTCTCTCACATCAGTGTTTCTGTCTCTCTCTCCCTCTCCTTTTCACTTCCTCTAAAAATCAACAGAAAAATATCCTTGGGTGAGGATTAAGAACAATGACAAAAAACACATGATTAATGAAATAGCAATAAATACTCTTCTATCAACAATTACTTTAAATGGAAATAGGTTAAATGCTTCACTCAAAAGACATATGGAGGTTGAATGGATAACAAGAGACCCTTACACATGCTGTCTACACTTCAGATCGAAAGACACAGACTGAAATTAAAGGAATAGAAAATATCTATACTAATAAAAGGGTAATATGCTAATTAGACCAGACATCTTCCAGACACCCTTCCAGATGTATTTCTGGATAAAGCCACGGTGGTGGGGGCTGAGGCAGAGGTGGTTAGGGGAGACCAGGCCAGCAGAGGAGAGAAGTTAGGGGCAACCAGGCCAGCAGGGAAGGGCAGTTAGGAGCCAGTGGTCCCGGATTGCAAGAGGGATGTCTGACTGCTGGTTTAAGCTCAATCCCGTAGGGGTCCCAGAATGGACAGGGTGCAGGTCAGGCCCCTCAGCCCCTGTGCATGAATTTCATGCACTGGGCCTCTAGTATTTTATGAAAATGGAAACAAACCAAAGCTAGGTAGCAATACTTATACCAGACAAAAAAATACTTTTAAACAAAGGCTATGTGACAAGAGACAAAGAAGGACCCAGCCATTTCACTTCTGGGTATTTATTTTTTAATATATTTTTAATGATTTCAGAGAGAGGGAGAGATAGAAACATCAATGATGAGATAGAATCACTGATCAGCTACCTCCTGCACACCCCCTACTAGGGATCGAGCCCGAACTTGGGCATGTGCCCTTACTGGAACTGAACCTGGGACCCTTCAATCTGCAGGCTGATGCTCTATCCACTGAGCCAAACCAGCTAGGGCATGGGTATTTATCTTAAAGAAACCCAAAACACTAAATCAGAAAGACATATACTTCCATATGTTCATTGCAGCATTATTTACAGTAGCCAAGATATGGAAGCAATCTAAGTGTCCATCAATAGACGAATGATAAAGAACTATTGCATATATACAATGAAATATGACTCAGGCATAAAAAAAATAAAATCTTGCCATCTACAGCAATATGGTGGATCTAGAAGGTAATGTGTTGATTGAAATAAGTCAGACAAAGAAAGAAAAATGCCATATGATTTACTTATATGTAGAATCTAAAAAACAGAATAAACTAACAAACAAAACAGAAATACTCATAGAGAAAATTTTAATGGTTGCCAGATGAGTGGGGTTGGAGGAGTAAGTGAAAAGGTGAAGGGACTAAGAACTACTAAGAATAGTCAAGGGATGTAGTGTACAGCATAGGAAATATCCTATATAATAAAAGACTAATATGCAAATTGTTTGACCAGGAGTTTGACCGCTCGCTATGACGTGCACTGACCACCAGGGGGTGGCGTGGAACATGGTGGGTGTCGGCGACATGGTGCTGGCAGTGGTGGCAGTGGAGGTGTTGCTGGCCCCAATGGGCCCTGACAAGAGCAGGACCGTGGTAGGTTGGCGGAGCAGGTAAGTGGGCGGCGCCAGGCCAAGGTGGGTGCGAGTTGGGGCCCAATTGCCCCGCTGATCGCCCTGCAGATGGCAACCAGTGGTGGAGGTAGGGAGTGGAGCTGCTGCCTGGCTCTCAGGTGCTGAGGGAGCCTGGCGGGGGGCCCAGCCCTGACCAACGGCCCCTGCAGATGGTGACCGGCAGCCGGCAGGCCCTGATCGCCTGATTGGGGCTGGGGCACTGGGCTGGGACGGGGACCTGGGGGTGGGTGGAGGCGACCAATCTCCTGTGGCACCAGGTGGGAGGCTGTGACCTCTCCCTGGCTACCTGGAGCGGGGGAGTGACGGGGTGCCATGAGAATGTGGGGTGTCCACCGAGCTCGCTTTTACTCCCCCTGCTACCCTTCCCTGGGACACCAGGGCTCACATGCCGAGGAAGCCCCCACAATCAGGTTCCAGGCACCTGTGAGGAGCCCGCCCTGCACCCATCAGCCTCTTCCCGGTGAGCCGGGCCACAGCCGCCTGGATGGCAGGGGCCGGTTGGGCTCCCCGTGGGTTCACACAGGAACCAGTCTGCGAGGCCAACTGAGAGAGTGCGCTGCCCGTCCAGCTTCCGTGTGGTGCCGCTGGGCAGCCCAGAGGCCCATGCTGCGCCCCAGCCCACGGCGTCCAGCCACACTCACTGCATCTCTGTGTGGGGACTCAGGCGCTGTGACTTAGGTGGAGGGAGCACGCGGGGGGGTGGTGGTGGTGGTGGTGGTGGTGATGGTGGAGAGGGGGCAGTGCTGCCCAGGGCCCAGAGGTCAGCTGGGACCTGCCCTTCCACATCAGACGCTCACATTTCAATCGCGGGCCAGGCCTAGGGACCACACTCGTGCATGAATGTCATGCACCCAGTGGTGGCAAAAGGACAAACTACTCTAGTAGTCAATAATCTATAATAAAAGGGTAATATGCTAATTAGACCACGTGTCCTTCCTGACAAAGCCGGGGCTGGGGGGAAGCCAGCCGGGTCCTGTGGGCAACCGGCGGGGAAGCCAGCCCAGGTGCCAGGTGCCTGCAGGTGGCCTGGGGGAAGCCAGCCCGGGTACTGGGTACCTGCGCTTGTGGGCGGCCAGGGGGAAGCCAGCTGGGGTCCCGGGTGCCTGCAGGCAGCCCGGGGGAAGCCAGCCCGGGTGCCAGGTGCCTGCCGGCAGCCAGAGGAGGGAAACCTGGGTCCCAAGTGCCAGAGGGAAGCCGGTGCTGGCAGTCAGGGGAAGGAAGGCCTACTCTTGCACAAATTTTCATGCATCGGGCCTCTATTATTGTAATAAGTATGTATCATGTCATATATGTACTAGAGTTATCAGGGTGACCACTTAGTAAGTTATATAATGTCTAATTACTGAGTTGTATACCTAAAGCTAATACAATATTGTAAGTACCTGTAATTAAAAAATATATTTAAAGTTTAAAAAAAAAAAAAGAGCTATCCCTTTGGGCACTGTGGAGAAAAGGCATAAATCCTCTTCAGATTCATCTTAGAACACAGTAAAGGAATTTCATTGATTTTAGTTCCCAGAACTAATAATGGATATAAAAACACCCATTGACCACATCATTGAGTCATAACGTGCCTCCTCAAAGACCAATATCATACTGTCCTGGTTCTGGTGAGCTAATTTGTTCCCTTTTATTCTCTCTCCTCTGTCTTATCACTTTACATGACTGGTGAACATCAGTACATTCCCAGCTGCTTATTTTTCAGCTTTCAGTCCCTTTGTGCTCATCAGCTGTGATACTCAGATCTTCAGAACTTACTATGTCAGTTATGGTTAAAAAAAGAAAGAAAAAGAAAATCTCAAAATTGTCCTTCCACAAGCAGCTATAATTTATTCAACAACTTTTACGCAGTCAATATTTGACCATTATGGGTCTAACCTAAAATTTATCCTGGTCATTTTTCAATGTGAGACTTCAGTCTTACGATTCAATTTTTTTTCTTAATGCACTATTTCCTAATGGGGAAAGAAACAAATCTAGAATGTACTTTCTATAAAACAGCTTTCCTGTCTGTACAAGACTAAAATCTAGAGACATGACAACCAAATACAATGCATGAATATAAAGAAGATGCTGGTTAGAAAGTAAATAGTGCCCAGCGGTGTGGCTCAGTGCACCAAAAGGTCACCAGATCAATTCCCCGTCAGGGTAATGTCCAAGTTGTGGGCTCCATCCCAGTAGGGACTGCAGGAGGTAACCAATTGATGTTCCTCTCACATTGATGTTTCTATCTCTCTCTCCTTTTCCCTCTCTCTAAAAATCAATAAGAACATATATATATATTTTAAAAAGAGAATAAATAGCAATAGGATAAATTATTGGGAGCACTGGGAAATATGAAATAGAAAAGAATACTAGTATTACAGAATTATTGATAATTTTCTTGTATAACTATTCTTGTATTAAAATAAGATTGTTCTTAATCTAAAAGGGTACATGCTAACGTGTTCAGGAATGAACTATCATGACTTATATATGTCAAATGCTACATGAATATACATATACATATATTCAGAGAGAAAGGCAAATATGGCCAAATGTTAACAATTTTTGATTCTAGGTAGAGAAGAGTATATTCATTATACTATTCTTTAAACTTGTCTGAAAATTGTCATAAGATTTTGGGAAAGAATTCTCAAATGGGCCATTTTTTTTCCTTTGTAATCTCTAAATTATCTTGAAATGTGAACAAAGAATTATAACTATTGCCTACCTGTCTGTTGGAACTCATTTCAGGCAAATTGTTTCATACCTCTCCCTGGTTCTTCAAGTATATTCCCAGCTTAACACTTGCTAAATCCACATTTATTTTCAGTCTTAATGTTTTATGAAGCTTAAGGGATAGATTCTGAATAAAAATCCTCTCAGGTTTTGTTTTACTAAATTTTATCCAGAATGAACTACCTGAAACTCAAATTCATAAGTGGTTATGAAAAGCTTTCCTAAATTCATTATGCCAATGAGCATTCCTCTCCTAAGAATTCACTAGTAGTAATACTCATGAGGAGGATAAGAACAACAGCTAATACGCATTGAGCATAGGCTACATACCAGATACTCTCCCAAGGATTTGATGCATATAAATCTATCCAGTCTTTACAAAAGTACTATTAAATAGTTACCATCACCAGCATTTTAAAGATGATCCCCAAAAGGGATAAACATTTTGTCCAACAACCCACAGGGAGGAAGAAGTAGAATGGTGATGACAATCAGTATGGTTTGTGCCATGGATAAACGGCTTCCTATCTTTGTTACATTACAGAAATAATGGATATTTATTATTCAAAATAAAATGTAACAAAGACTGAGTAGTGTTAGAAGCCTTCTATACATTTACTAAATGAACATACTTGGTGTAAATTCTCTATGCTTTTATGGGCATAAGGAAGTTGTGATTCCCACATTAGCCAAATCTTCCTATAGCATGAATATTCTGATAATCAGGTGACAAGTGAGGGATTTCTTGTTCCAATTAATCATATTGTAACTTGTGTCACATTTATAAAAGTATGAATGTTGTCTCAATTATTTCTGGATAAGGGCAAACTTTTGTTTTTAATTTCCAATCATTCATGGGCTGATTGATACTTTTGTAAAATGCAATGATGTTATGGCAATATCAAATTGCTATAAATGTTTCCAAACAGTTACTCTCTTTTTCTGCATTTATCTTATGATGCACAGGTAACAATTTTGTGGACTAGTACTAGTCTCTAGACAATTTTGAGTAGCACTTGTCTAAGCGTGTTCCTGCATTCTAATCTAAGGGTTTCTTATGTGGGTGAGTTCTCTGATGTATTCTAAGGTGCTTATTACATCTACACTGAGTGGCCAGATTATTATGACCACTCCATCAGTACTTCATTGACACTTCCACAAATACTGAATATTGAAAACTTCCTAAGCAAATGCTCTCAAGGTTTATTATTATTATTATTATTATTTGCATAACTAATTCACTTCATTGTACTGATGGGGTGGTCATAATAATCTGGCCACTCAGTGTATAAACCTTTGTGCATTCCTTACATTCATAAGATTTCACAGCAGTATTAATTCTCTGATGTGCAGAGCAAGAACTGAATTAAATTTCCGTTCTTCCCTCATTCCTTAAAGTGCTTCTTATAAGTATAAATCCTCCAATGCTTATCAGACTCTATGTCATGAATAAAGATACATTCCTTTCATTTAAATAGTTTCAAATCAATATACATTGATGTTCAATAAGATTATGCAGAAGTCTAAAGGCCTTTTCATATTCCTTATATTTAAAATATTTCTTACTAGTATAAATTTCCTAATATCAACCAAATTTTCCATACACAGGTAAGGCTTTTGCACATTCCTTACATTCATAAGTTTTCTCTAGAATAAGATTTCTCTGTTTAAGTTGTCCATACACAAAATAATGTTTTCACATTTCTTCTCCAGCAATTGTTTCAATTGAATAAGTTGACCATATAAAAACTTCCCCATTCTTTATATTCATGGGGTTTATCATTACTATAAGTTCTATCATGTTGAACAAGGCCTGAGCCATGGGTAAATCTTCCTAAATTCCTTACATTATAAGGTTTCTCAGTAGTATGAAATGTCTGATGAACACTAAGTTGATACCCACTACCAAAGGTCTGTCCAAATTCTTTACATTCATAGGATTTCTCACCAGTATGGGCTCTCTCATGTTTAACAAGGCTTGAACTCCAACTGAAGGTCTTCTCACATTTGTTACATTTAAAAGGTTTCTCACCAGTATGAGTTTTCTGATGTTTAGTAAGGTGATAGCCACGACTAAAAGCCTTTCCGCAATCTTTACATTCATAGGGTTTCTCACCTGTATGAATTCTCTCATGTTGAACGAGACTTGAACCACAATTAAAGCTCTTCCCACATTCCTTACATTCGTAGGGTTTCTTGCCAGTATGAAATATCTGATGTCGAGTAAGTTGATAACCCCAACAGAAAGCCTTCCCACATACTTTACATTCATAAGGTTTTTTGCCAGTATGGATTTTCTGATGCTGTGTAAGTTGATAGCCACGACTGAATGCTTTCCCACATTCTTCACATTTATAAGTTTTCTCACCTGAATGAATGATTTCGTGTTTAGCAAGGCTTGAGCCCCAAAAAAAGGCCTTTCCACATTCCTTACATTCATAAGATTTCACACCAATGTGAATTTTCTGATGTTGAGTAAGGTGGTAGCCACGACTAAAGGCCTTTCCACATTCTTTACATGCATAGGGTTTCTCATCAGTATGAATTCTCTTATGTTGAACAAGACTTGAACCACAAAGAAAGGTCTTCCCACATTCCTTACATTCATAGGGTTTCTCTCCAGTATGAAATATCTGATGTCGAGCAAGTTGATACCCACTACCAAAGACTTTCCCACAGTCTTTACATTTATAGGATTTCTCACCAGTATGGACTCTCTCATGTTTAACAAGGCTTGAACCCCAACTAAAGGCTTTTCCACATTCCTTACATTCAAAAGGTTTCTCACCAGTATGAATTTTCTGATGTTGAGCAAGGTGATAGCCACGACTAAAAGCCTTTCCGCAATCTTTACATTCATAAGGTTTCTCACCTGTATGAATTCTCTCATGTTGAGCAAGACTTGAACCACAATTAAAGCTCTTCCCACATTCCTTACATTCATAGGGTTTCTTGCCAGTATGAAATATCTGATGTCGAGTAAGTTGATAACCCCAACAGAAAGCCTTCCCACATACTTTACATTCATAAGGTTTCTTACCAGTATGGATTTTTTTATGCTGCGTAAGTTGATAGCCACGACTGAATGCTTTCCCACATTCTTCACATTTATAAGGTTTCTCACCTGAATGAATTATCTCGTGTTTAGCAAGGCTTGAGCCCCAAAAAAAGGCCTTTCCACATTCCTTACATTCATAAGATTTCACACCAATGTGAATTTTCTGATGTTGAGTAAGGTGATAGCCACGACTAAAGGCCTTTCCACATTCTCTACATTCATAGGGCTTCTCACCACTATGGATTCTCTCATGTTTAACAAGACTTGATCCCCAGCTAAACGTCTTCCCACATTCCTTACATTTGTAGGGTTTCTCACCAGTATGAAATCTCTGATGCACAGTGAGTTGATAGGCACTAAAAAAGTCCTTACCACATTCTTTACATTCAAAGTGTTGTTCAGCTGTATGAGTTCTCTCCTGTTGAACAAGTTTTGAACCATGACTACAAGTCTTCCCACATTCCTTATAAATGTGGGGTTTCTCTGGATTAAGTCTTTGATGTGCAATAAGAGATTTACTTTTTTGGTAAGTGGGCATTTTTTCATAGCTGATTATCATTTGACTGAAGTATTCCTCTTGATGTTCCTGTAGTCCATCAAATTTGCTTTTGCACTTCCAATTATTTTCGGAAATGGATGCCTCAAGATCAAGGGTTTTACTTCTTTCCTTTACTGAGCATTGGGAAAAACTTATTTCAGAAATGTTCTTTCCTGAAAAGTTATTTTCAGTCTCATATGTTGACTCCAAATCTGAAAGAAAACAGGAAAACCACACATTTTATTTCCTCTACCAGAAAAATGCCCTCTATAGTAAAAATAAAAGATGAATTGAAAATAATACCCATAAGTGAATTGGATTAGACTTACTAAACTCCTAAGCATCAATTCTCTTCTCATCAAATTCAAGTTTGATTTTTCAGCTCCTGTAATCTTAATGTTCTGATTTGACAGTTTTCTGGAGAATTCGACAAAAATCACTTTAACAAGTCCCTCTTTCTGTGTAGATGGATCCCTTAAAATCCCTAGCATCAGTCAAGCCCTTCTGTGCGCAGGTGTGATTCCAGCCGAACTTTTAACGACTGTATAGGCTGGCATGATTTAACTGGATTCTAGAAAATCTTCACATTTAAAAACAACTTCATTAAGCTAGATAATTCTCCCTCACAGGAATTTTTCTGCATGGTTGGTGTTGAGTTAGAAAGCCGACAAAATCTTGCCGTTTGAGCAGTTATTAAGTTCCAAGGCTCTACTGGATTTCCAAACAAGACGTGAAACACAACTGACTACAGCTGTAATACAACCAACCACCCAGCTCAAATCCTGATACACAAAGAGGTTAGCCATCAGTGGTCATGTGGGAAGTTTAGAGCAAAGAAAGATGTTTAAAATCTAGAAACAAGAAATAAACTGAAACTAATGAAAGTTATCACCCAGTCCCAGCTCAGCTCCGGGCTTGGGACGCAGTTTTGTACAACTTAGCAGCAACAAATAGTTCAATTAAGTTTGAATTGCCAGCTAAGGGCTTGCATTATAATTACTTGGTACTTGAATGTTTTTTTGTAAGGCTTAACAGAGTTTATAAATGAATATAGGTTTAACTTCTTGTTGGATGTTTTTTAAAAAATCATTGAGAACCCAAAAGCACTTTTGTTTATATGGGTTATGTCTTTTTACAATAAATCATTGAATGTTAATAGATTTTTATGAAAAATAATTATATTTTCCAAAATAAAACAACTGGATTCTCATATCTGCTTCTGCATTTAATCTGTGGCAATGCTATTTTGGTTGAAGTATATGAAGAATCCAATCTTCCACAGATATGCAGTTGTAAAATGGAATAATCTATAATAAAAGCATAATATGAAAATCGACCAAATGACCAAACAGGAGAACGGCCGTTTGGACAACCTTCCGATGACAATGCTATGACAAGCACTGGTGCCAGGCCAGCCAAGGCGGGTGTGATGCAATTGGTCAGGGGCCCCTGCCATCGCCCCACGATCGCCCAGTAGAAGGAAGCCCAGGCCACTGGCCAGTGACACTGTGGTGGGTGTGCGGGGCAGGCCAGCGATCGCCCCGCAGAGGGAGGCCCAGGCCAGCCAAGCAATCGCACCCCACACCTGTCACCCGCAGAGGGCAAGCAATGGCAGCAGTGGGGGAGGGGCTAGCTGCCGGCAGCCTGGGGAAGGAAAGCTCCAATAGGCCCTGATCGCCGGCCAGGCCTAGGGACCCTACCTGAGGGGTCCTGGATTGCGAGATGGTGCAGGCTGGGCTGAGAGACACCCCTTTCCCCCTGCCCCCCATGTATGAATTTCGTGCACCAGGCCTCTAGTATTTTATAAGCCTGTTCAGATAATTGTGGATGTGTTTCTTTGATATTACAGTAAAACTTGAGAAGTGGTAGTTCCTTAAAAGTTAACTACAATGTGGAATATGCAACTATGCCCAGGAATTTTTCATACTATGTTACATTATAATCCATTACACTTTGAATGACCTTTTATCCATGCATAATTTTGCAACATCATACATTGGTCATTCGAAAAATAGTGGTTCACTGTGTTGTGCAGATGTTTGAGAATTTGATATATTTCATTATAGACTATCAAAACAATCATATGGTAATATTACCACCTATCTCATTAGGAAAAAAATACGTATTGAAAAGCTGTAAAGCTCAAAATGGTGGATATAAGTTTCATACCATTCTAATTTTTACTTGAAAGTTTGAATTCTCTTATTGGCAGCAAATAGTTCTTCTTGAAATGGCAGGCTCACTTGCAAGAAAATTTTACCAACTACCTAAGTCCGGATAACCATAGTGTTAATCAGTCTTTCAAGAAGAAAAAATGGTGCTCCATAAAAAATGGTGAGTTTAACTCACAATTCAAACAACTGCACAAGTGGTTTTCCTCAAGGCCACCATCATACTTTGGTATGCAACAGAGAAGCTTAACAAATACTTCCTATTTTATCACACAAAATATTTTCTTAATGCACACTCAAGGATCAAGATGTAATAAAATAAAACTCAGAGTAGGGTACTGAATGTCAATGTGAGGGGGGTTCCAATATAAAAAGGATTGTCCCATGTAGAAAGTCAGAATGCAAGCAGGAGAAGGACAAGTGTCTGTGTGTGACCTGGCATGGGCTGCCATAGCCCAAGTGGGATGAGAATGGCAATAGAATTAAGGTGGTGGTGGTAATGGAAGGCTGGTTACATACAGAGAGTTTGATCAAGCAAGTAAATATATTAAGGATAAAGGAAGCCAGGTTTTTCACTGTTAGAGAAGGGAGATAGAAATGCGGAAAGTAAGTTCAAATGAAACCTGTAGTGTTGAATTGGAATTGGAGATATCTGTGTGAACTCAAGATTTTCAATATATATAAATAAATGTGGCCCTGACCGGTTTGGCTCAGTGGATAGAGCATTGGCCTGCGGACTGAAAGGTCCCGGGTTCGATTCTGGTCAAGGGCATGTACCTTGGTTGCAGGCACATCCCCAGTAGGGGGTGTGCAGGAGGCAGTTGATTGATGTTTCTCTCTCATCAATGTTTCTAACTCTATATCCCTCTCCCTTCCTCTCTGTAAGAAATCAATAAAATATTTTTTTTTTTAAAAGAAGTAAATGTGTGTGCATGTATACGTACATATGTGGTATATAAGTATATTCTCTAGTTCTGTCCGAGGGGGCCTGGGAGCAGCCATCCCTCAGTAGCAATGAGCAAACCTAGTACCCAGATTTTGGCTGCTAAATACCACTCTGGACTAACATGTTGGTTCCCGCCTGTCTTTGCCTTCCTGGGTTAAAATTTCTTGGTTGTCCCATGTAGAAAGTGGTTGATATTAAAGCTGAAACAGGAAAAGTACAAGATAAGCCTGAAATGTCTTTTTGTCAGAAATAAGGAAGTGTTTAGAGTGATGGAGATATACCAGAGGATACAGAAGCCCCATGACAGGGTTCCCAGTGGTTAAATCTGCAACAAGCCCTAGCTGGCTTGGCTCAGTGGATAGAGCGTCAGCCTGCGGACTGAAGGGTCCCAGGTTCGATTCCGGCCAAGGGCACATGCCTGGGTTGCGGGCCCAATCCCCAGTGGGGGTGTGCAGGAGGCAGCCGATCAATGATTCTCTCTCATCATTGATGTTTCTATCGCTCTCTCCTTCTCCCTTCCTCTCTAAAACCAATAAAGAAATATATTAAAAAAAAAAAATCTGCAACAAGCTCAAATATTTTGAGCTTTAAAATAAATAATGGGAAGAGCATATTACAACCCACTGACTAGAAATCCAATATATAAATAAAAGGAAGTTTGAAGGGGAATACAATATTTAATAGTCTCAAAGTTCCTTCCCACAAAATACTCATTAAAGGAAAAAAGATTAACTTTACATGAAGGAAGCCGGCAGATACAACCTTAATCAACTGCTCAAAGGAAGCATCAGCAGTAATGACAAATCATTTGCACTATCTGACAGGATGCAAGGAGAATGCAGCATCAATTCTGTGATATTTCTGCCAAAAATGCATAACCTAAATCTAATCGTGAGGAAAAAGCAGACAAACCCACACTGAGCAGCACTGGACAAAACAATTGGCCTGTAATCGTCAGAAGCAGCAAGGGATTCAAGTCAAGGAAAGACACAGGAACTAATTCAGAGTGAAAGACTAAACAACTCAAATTCCTAAAACAACAATGACAAAACTGTATTATCTGACCCTTGCCTATCTCCTTACTAATTTCTTAGTACACGCTCCACTGCTAATTTTGCTCTGGCCTTACAGGTCCTGCAATAAAGTTCCTTTCCAACCACAGGGCCTTTGCATTTGTTGTTGACTGTGATTGGTATAGTCCCCCCCCCCCCCCATATAGTCATATAATTTGATCCCAGACTTCATGTGTCTATTCAAGAAAACTTTCTCTAGCCACTGTATCTGAATTAGCCTTATGAATTCCCATCATTTTCTGTTCTCTTGTGTTGTTTACCTTTCGTGAAAAAACATGTTATAAGATTGTATTTATGCATGTATTTATTTATTTACTTATTTCTCCCTGACTACATAAATTGCATGAGAATGGATAGTTATCAATCTTGTTCATGATGGTGCAATGCCTGGCTAGGAGTAGGCACTCAAAATATTTGCAGCCCTGGCTGGTGTGCCTCAGTGGTTAGTGATGGCCTGTGCAAAAAAGGGTTGTGGGTTCTATTCTTGGTCAAGAGCACGTACTTGGGTTGCAGATTTGATCCCCGGCCCCCAGTCCAGGAGCATGCAGGAGGCAACTAATCAATGTGTCTCTGTCACATCGATGTTTCTCTCTCTTTCTCTCTCCCCCCCCCCCGCCCCCCCGCCCCCCCCCCCCCCGCTTTTCCTCCCTTCTACTCTAAAAATCAATGGGAAAAAATCCTTGGGTGAGGATTAACAAAACAAAAAATTTGCAGACTTTATGAATGAATGCATATATTTACTCACAAATACAAAAGAGCTAGAAAGGTGATGAATCCAACATATAAGCAAAATGGTTATACTGGAAACAATAAACACACCCTCCTCACTGAAATCGAAGGGAAATATGAGAAGAAAACAAGGAGGGTGGGAATGAGATCAAGATGAAGTTCCTTTGGTAGCTCAAACTAAGACTTCAATTTGTTCCCCAGTGATGGGCCTTCACTCTACAGGCCTTGGTCCTTTATAGGGACCTTTCCAAACATCACCCCAGATGTTCCTGCTTCTCCTCTTCTGTGACCTGTGAGGTTGTTTCCTGCAATGTTGGTTCCCTCCTGTCTTCGCCTTCCTGGGTTAAAACTTCTCGGCCCTCCCCTCACAACCATCCAGGACTCTCCTTCTTGCTCCAATTATGTCCTCACATATGCCTACTCTGAGCTAAAATATTTGGTTAACTGTCAATAAAGTAAAGGTAAAAATAATGTTGATAAAGACCTCAGAAAAGAGAAGGATGATGGGTATAAAGACCATGCCATCACATAGATAGGAAAATGATCTTGTTTGAGATTCCTCCAGGCTCCATCCCTAGAACAAATAGAATACAGTCCCTGAAGCCAGACTTCCTATGTTCAATTGCTGCCACTGTCTCCCACCAGCTGTGTGACCTTAGAAAGTCACTTAAACTATATGTGCCTCAGATAAAAATAGTACCCACCTGTGCCCTGGCTGGTGTGGCTCAATTCGTTGAGTGTCGTCCCGTGCACCGAAAGATCATCAGTTCGATTCCTGGTCAGGGCACATGCCCAGGTTTCGGATTTGATCCCTGTTGGGGTGTGTACAGGAGGCAATCAATTGATGTTTCTTTCACATGGATGTTTCTCTCTCTCTCTCCCTCTCCTTTCCTCTCTCTCTAAAAAATCAATAAAAACATATTAAAAATAAAACAGTACCTACCTCATGGGGACATTGTGAAAGTTAAGTAAGTTAATATATGTGTTCTCGTTACAAACAAGCCTAGTTTAGAGTAAGTACAGTGTTAGCTGTTAATATTATTGTTATTGTTGTTACTTTGCTGAGAGGAAAACAAGAAGTTTCATGAGACATTTTCAGGAGTTAGCTCAGATTGTAACTTTTTACTCTCACTTTGTTGTAAGTAAAAAAATGCATTTGCTTAGTAAGAAATGAATTCTGTTCATTCAAACCAGCCCTAGCTAAAGTGAAGAGGCTCTTTTGAAAGCCAGAGTGTATCAGGACCCTGTTCCTAGCTGTACGACCTCCACGTGGGTCAGGAAAGAACAAAGAGCAGTGCTTCTTTAAGGTGCATAAAAATCACTGGGGGATCTTGTAAATGCAGATTCTGTCCTGCAGGTCTGGGGCAGGACCTGACAAGCTGCATTTCTAACCAGCCCTAGAAGAAGCTCATGCTGCTTCTTTGTGTAACACTTAACAATAAACAAGTTAAAACCCCATGGAAACCAAGTCATGGCTTCCAATCCCTGAGAAAACAATCTACATCCTCGCCCCCCATCCCCCAAACTAACAAAACTGCCTATCATCTGGGCCTTGCCTGTCTTCCTCACTAATTACTGATACTCTCTCCTTCACTACTTTGCTCTGGCCTTCTTATGGTTCCTCAAACAAAAGAACCACACTTGCAGTAGAAGGACACAGCTCATTCATAGAAATGTTGAAGTTAAACACAGTATGAAACCTGGTTTTTCTGACAATGGTTATGAAATAAATGCCCCATCACACAAATCCAGCTCCTTGGTCATTAAAGAGAGGCCATTCATTGCAGGAAGGGTCAGAGGAAGGGGTGAAGTTCACTGAGGGGTGGGAAGATCAAGGTGCTCAATGAACCCATTTCTAACCCAACAAATATCAGACCATTCCTTTGAGAACAGAAAAAGAAATTCATCTGGTTTCTTCAAAGACAGCCCTGTGATTCCCAGTGAAGAAAGCTGATGTTGCAGCGAGGAGATTCTGGATTATTTCAGGCAGATGACCTTACCCAGTGAAATCAAGTTACTGTAGTTCTCCAACATCACATCCATGTATAAGTCCCTCTGAGCAGGGCTCAGGCACTCCCACTCTTCCTGAGAGAAGTGGATGGCCACATCACTGAAAGTCACCAACCCCTAAAACCAAAAACCCACACGTTACTTATGAAATTAAATAACTTAAAATATTTCCAAGAGGGAAAAAAAAAAGATTGTGAAGGATAAACTGCAAGAAGAGAAAAATATGACAATGAAGGAAGCTTGAAGCTTGTGATACACACAGGTAGGAAAAAGTAAGGAAATTGTGACTAAAGCAGTATGTCTACATGTTCTAGAACAGTGGTTCTCAACCTTCTGGCCCTTTAAATACAGTTCCTCATGTTGAGAGCCAACCATAAAATTATTTTCGTTGCTACTTCATCACTGTAATGTTGCTACTGTTATGAACCGTAATGTAAATATCTGATATGCAGGATGGTCTTAGGCGACCCCTGTGAAAGGGTCGTTCGATCGCCAAAGGGGTCGCGACCCACAGGTTGAGAACCGCTGTTCTAGAAGAATCCTGGTAGAGCAGAAAAAACTTCCAGGATACTGTGAGATAACTCAGTTCTCCAGACCTGTCTGATAATATTTAAAAATCCCAGTTTCTCTTCTATTCAAGAAAAATAGTGGAGGGGAGAAAGGGAGGCTTATGGGTATACATTCACATACCCTGCTATGTGCCTGCCTCATAAATTCTTTATAAATGTGAACTGCTATACCATCTTTTCCCTTTAAGGAATATGGAGATGAACTTTTTCCCAAAAAACACACTCTAAAGTCTCTATTTTAGAAATATGATTTCCATTAAAAATTATCATTAAGCCTCAAGTAAATCATTCTGTTAGATTTCATCAAAAGAATTGTTTCTTATTATGATGAATACATAAAATGGGTTATTGGCTACAATTCAGTTCATCATTTGGATATATGAGATTAATAAATATTATGTTTACATATTTAGGTTAAACAAAATTTCTAAAGATTTTCTTAATTCTTGGAATCATACTTAAAAATCTGGATCATCTTTTCTTTGGGAAATATTTTTTTAAAATGTATTTTTATGGATTTCATAGAGCAAGAGAGAGGGAGAGATAGAAACATCAATGATGACAGAGAATCATCGATCAGCTGTTTTCTGCAAGCCCCCTACTGGGGACTGAGCCCGCAACCCGGGCATGTGCCCTGACCAGGAACCCAATGGTGGCCTCCTGGTTCACAGATTGGCACTCAACCTCTGAGCCACACCTGAGGGGCTTGGATCATCTTGTTATCATTAACCGCCCATCGCTTAACACCTTCCTTATTCCCAAGTTGGAGGATACTGTGCCTAACAGATGTTGCCCAAGACCTGCATGTCCTGGTCAATGACAAAATGGACTTGGATACTGGTGTTCATCAATTAGGGAATCCCTGGAAAGAACCACTCACTCCCCCTCTAATACTGAAAGCCTTGCAAAGCATATGATTGCACATAACTTAGGCTGAGACCAAGAAATCCCAAATCCCACCTGAACCTTCTGAAAAACTCAGGTCTGTGAAAAAGTTCCAAGCGCTCCTGTGTGGTCCACTGGGACCCTCCTCACTAACTCATTATACACACATTTGACAAGGGAATGAGAGATTGTGATAAGGGAAATGGTGCAGGCCTGGGGGCACGAAGGTGGAGGTGATAACAAAGGGCACCACCCGAGACAGCCTGCCGAGGACATGCCACAGGGACACACCAAAGCTCTTCCAGAGGACGTGTCCCCGAAACTGCCTTCTTGGTGGCCGTCCAGCTGTCAAGGGAACAGCATCCTGACTGGCTTCTTTCCTAGCTCCTGCCAATCAGCATCTTAGCAGAAAAGGGAAAACTGTCGTTTCCAAAATGTCTAGTCTTTCATTCTCTCCTTTTCATCCTTCTCTTATATAAATCCCATCTGTGCTTTGATAGATAAAATCCATCTACTATTGGTTTTTCCTTTTATACAAGTAAAAGAGCTATTCTTTGACAGAAGCTCAAGTACTTCCCACAAAAGACTCTATTCTTTACTGTTCCTGACAGAAGGCTGAGCATGCAGGAGATGCTGAATGAGTGTGATGACTGACTGGAAAAGGCACCTCGGGCGGGCGTAGGGAATTTGGTGTCATCCTTCACTGGAATAGGAGGAACTGAGAAGCGGGTTCAGGGATGGGGTTCTGTTAGGTAGAAGGCTTTAGTATAATTAAGGAAAAGATTCGCATAAACTAAAAATCACTGTATTCCAAGTAGAGAGAAATACCAACTTACATCAGTCATGGTTCCGTAATTGCAAGAACTAATTAGTGTTCCATGGGGTTCCTCCATTGGCGAAGCACAGAGTCCAGAAAAGCCAGAGCTGGGGAAGGAAAAGGAAGCTTGAGACCAGGTGTGCTTAACTGATCCCATCATGACTCAAATGAATCCACACCCCACACACCATATGTGGAATCTAAACTCTCACCTAAAATCCCCAGGTCCTTCAGCAGAAAGGTTTCTTTCACAGCCCAATTCTGGGGGTGCTGCTATGACCCTGAGATTGGACCACTCAGTCCTCCCCAGATCAGATCTCCCACCTTCCATTCCCACCTATCAGGGCTGAGAATGGCCCACATGGTCCAAGACTAGAACATTCTTCATGGGCTTAGGACTTTAGAAAATTGGTCAAGACATAGGAGCAGACAGGACATACAAACAATTGCTCAGGTAATTGCCTGTGCCCCAAAATATGACTTAATGCATTCAGAGCATCCATGCAATGGAACACTTTGAAACTATGCTAAGTTGGGGAAAATAATCAAGATCTATTATCAATAGAAAAAAATAGGTTACATGATGTATATAGTATAACTACATTTTTAAATATGTATATATCAATACAGAAAGACTGACAGACAGACATCAATAGATGAAAAACTGTTTGGAAAGTTATATAGCTATCTATGCTAATAAAAGAGTAATATGCTAATTAGACCAGGAGACCTTCTGGATGTCCTTCTGGACAAAGCCATGGTGGTGGGGCCGAGGCAGAGGTGGTTAGGGGCAGTCAGGCCAGGAGGGGAGGGCAGTTGGGGGTGATCAGGCTGGCAGGGGGGCCAGTTGGGGGTGAGCAGGCCGGCAGGGGTGGGCAGTTGGGGGAGAGCAGGCTGGCAGTGGGGGCAGTTGGGGGCAATCAGGCCGATGGGGGGAGGGCAGTTGGGGGCGAACAGGCTGACAGGCAGAGTGGTTAGGGGTGATCAGGCAGGCAGGCAGGTGAGCGGTTAGGAGCCAGCGGTCCTGGATTGTGAGAGGAATGTCCGACTGCCGGTTTAGGCCCGATACCCGAACCGGCAGTCGGACATCCCCTGAGGGGGTCCCGGATTGGAGAGGGTGCAGGCCAGGCTGAGGGACCCCACCTCTGCACAAATTTCATGCACTGGGCCACTAGTATATAATAATGTAGTATGACCATAATGACCTTTTGGTTTAGGTATTCTGCATAATTATTGTAATGATGGCCATGCATTATACTAACTATATGATTTCTTTCCCTAGAAAAAATGGCTGAAATTCCCAAAGAAATCTCAAGGGTATATTGAGAGGTCTTAATCCTGCTACTTTTCATGTCTTCTGATAAATGGGCTTATTTTGTGTCAGAATTTGTCTTTTTAGACATGATACCCTCCAGGAAAATGCTGAATCACCTGATCCTATAGCCTTACTTTGCAACTAATATTAGCAGGATAAAAACTATACAGTATGAAACTCACAGGCTATATTCCATTTGCCTCCACAAAGTTGGTATAACTTAACAGTATTGCTTACAATTACCTTACTATGAGTTCCTAAGATAGGTTATCTGAATTGCATTTTGGCCTTTGTTGCTGACTGCCCTACTTATTCCTAAACATATTTTGTTTTTCTTATCCTAAAGGTAACAACTATGTCTTTTAGTCATTATATTACCGCCCAAGTACTACCATCTTAGGGTCTTACATTTGGGACACATTTTTACCCAAAATTCCAGTTAGAAATGTATCCTTAAATAGCTAGGGAAATAACCAGATATATACATAAGAATATTCAACCAAAAATCATTTATGATAACCAAGAATTAGAAACTATGTAATACTGGGCAAAAGGCTTAATAAATTATGGCCCATTCTACCTTCACGGTTGTGAAGGTAATGGGCCACATTCATTGATGAAGAAAGACATACATAGTCAATTTCTTAGTGAGGCAAGCAGGTTTTTTAAAAGATACATAAGGTGTGAAGTGTATGTGAAATTAAGATAAAGACTCTGATGTCAAACTTGAACTTGATGGTTACCAATTTCTCCACACCTCTGTTGAGAAATTCAATAAAAGAGGGGTAAAAAGTGTCTACCACGGATGGTTGCATTGAAGATTAAATAAGAAAGACCACATAAAATGGTGTATGATCATTGCTTAATATAAGTTTTAGCCATTATTAGTGAAAATGAAAAAGATTACTTATCCCGTATTACATTGTAATAATGTGAGAAAGTTAATGCAAGAAAGTTAATACCATTCTTGTAATTTTTCTCATGATAAAATCTGTGCTTCTCAGGCCTGCTTTCTTACATTCCTAAATCACACAGCCCAGCCCTAAGCCTGTTATTCTTCCTAAATAAGAAGATGAGCAAAGCAGGCTCTTAAAAAGATACAAAAAAAAATATTCCCTCCTTCCAGAAGGTGCAGATGAAGAGACAAATTAGGTACTGCAAAGCTAGCTCAGAAAATATAACCCAATGAGGTGTCAACCTGGGAACATTAACCGGAGGCTCAATCGGGTTGTTCTGTGCAAATTGGTGGCTTATTTGAATATTTAAAACTATAACCTCCTTATTTTACCTCCTGGTATTAATATCTGTCCTGGAAATATTTGTAAAGTAGATTTTTGTAAGACATTAGAGATTATTGCTATTCTCTGTGGAAGTAACCTTTAAATTCATCTTCATTGCTCTGGTAATCAATTTCTAAATAGCATTTCTATACTATTCCTAAAAGCTATAAATACTTGAAAATTTTCAAATAAGGAAAGAATCACTGGCACTTCCCTCCTCTTTCTACAAACTCAAGATGAAATAAAGATGAAAATAAAAGCCATGTCTGGCGGTTATTTAATGGCTAAAATGTATTTTAAGCAATTATTGTACACCATTTTATATGATTTTTCTTACTTAATCTTCAGTGCAACCACCTGTTACACTTCTTACCCCTCTTTTATTCCATTTCCAACTAAAAGCTAGAGAGTCTTCAAATCAATTATATCACCATAATGTGACTTTATTCTGCAGAAACAAAACCAGACACACAGGCTTGTAGGAAAACAAACTAGCAAAACACACACACTGGAATACTAAGAATGAGTAGGAGGATATAACTTTTACCTCATTCTCTATATGTTTCCTGGATTAAGAAATTGTTTTGTCACAAACCTGTATTAATTCCATAATCAAATGTAAAATATTGCAGTCATTAAGAAAACTAAACAAAAAGCCCAACAGTGAAAATCAGTGGGCCTGAAACAAATTACACCTACCAGCTCTTGAACATCCCGGGGCTGTAGCTCATCACTACAATGAGACACTTTCACTGTCAAGATTCTCCGGTCAATGAACACGAATTATGTAAGTCACCTTCAAAGTCTGAGGAAGAAAATATATACACATAAGCAGAAACACAACAAAAACATACGTGTTTGGTACAAAGTAGATGCTGGACAAGTGTGGCTACACCTAACTTCTTCACTGAATGAATGATGAAAACATTTTGGATACGATCCTTGAAAAACGTCATTCAAAATCCTGTCTTTTCTAATGGAATTCACATAGCGCTCCTAATATTCGTGAGTACTTTTGTTCATAGCTATAACTTCTGCTTAATATTATCATTTACATTTTTTCTTCTTTTGATTCTTTATAAACATAATTTTTATTAGATGAATATTATTATACCACAGGAAATACTGAAATTTACCTGTTTCCGTTATCACTGGACACTAATTTTCTACAAGTTCTTTCCTAGCTCTTATGCCTTTTTATTCCAGGCCAATGGAGCTAGATACTTTTTAACTTCATTAAGTTATAGACATTGTGCCCACTTTAAAAATTTACAAATATTTGCCAAAATTATGTCTCAATTTCAACCTGTTTGTGGTCATCTGGAATAAGACCTGCGGTAAAGACCTCTTTCCTTCAATTACCTTACCATTTGAGCATCTGGTCACATTTTTAAACTTGCAAGAATCCACCACAACCATCTTCATATTTCTCTTCATATGTTGATCTATAAGGAGTTGATTGGGAAAGATCCAGAATCACCACATAACAGCAGCTCTTCATATTTACCAAGCCGGTATCACCGGGCAGGCACTGTTCTAAGGTGCTTGACACATATTAGCTCACCTCACATCATTACAACCCCATAAGGTAGGTATTTTTTTGTCCTGATTTTGTCGATGTGGCACATAGAGCCAGAATCATTTGTCTAAGCTCACGCAGCTAGAACAGCAGAGCCACCATGTGAATCCAGGTGCTCTAGAGCCAGAGCCTTACTCTTAACCACACACAGTACTGCCTGCCTCTCACAGCTACACAAAGTTGGACCTGAGCCCTAACCGGTTTGGCTCAGTGGATAGAGCATCGGCCTGCAGACTGAAGGGTCCCAGGCTCGATTCCGGTCAAGGGCATGTACCTTGGGTTGCAGACACATCCCCAGTAGGGGTTGTGCAGGAGGCAGCTGATTGATGTTTCTCTCTCATCGATGTTTCTAACTGTCTATCCCTCTCCCTTCCTCTCTGTAAAAAATCAATAAAATATATATTAAAAAAGAAAAGTTGGACCTGAACAATTTATGCTTAGCAATGTTACAGATTTCTACTAAAAGATTATCTGAAAGTCTCTTCTCTTGTTGGTGCACACTGCAAAGCCCTATGCTCAAAGCTCAAAGCACATCACTGCTCCTAAAGGCATCACAACATGGAAATTTTTTTAAAATATATTTTTGTTGATTTCAGAGAGGAAGGGAAAGGAAGAGAGAGATAGAAATATCGATGATGAGAGAGAAACATTGATAGGCTGCCTCCTGTACAACCCCTGCTTGGATCAAGCCCGCAACCTGGGCATGTGCCTGACAGGGATTCGAACTATGACCTCCTGGTTCATAGGTCAGTCCTCAACCACTGAGCCACAGTGGCCGGGCACAAACATTGGAATTTATTAACTGAAACTAACAATTCCCTCTTCCCTTGCCTTGAGCTTTGAAAATCACGACTGTGGAAAAGATAAAAAATAGTTTATCGACCTGAATACTAACCTCTCCAAGTAATCATAAGCTAAAATAAAGCTCTAACAGTTATCTCCACGAGGTATATTTCTTTTTTGTTTGTTCCTTTGTTATTTTGTTAATCCTCACCCGAGGATACTTTCCCATTGATTTTTGGAGAGAGTGGAAGGGAGAGAGAGAGAGACAGAGAGAGAAAAACATCAATGTGAGAGAGACACATTAATTGGTTGCCTCTCACACGTGCCCCAATAGGGCTGGGGATCAAGTCTGCAGCCGAGGTACGAGCCGTTGACTGGAATCGAACCTGGGACCCTTCAGTCTGAGGGCCCACACTGTCCACTAAGCAAAACCAGCTAGGGCTCCACGAGGTGTATTTCAATGCCATCAGAACACTTAGAAAGGGAGAATGCACTGAAGGATTTGAACAATTCACCATGTGAACAGATGGCCATTAGCTGAAGAAAAGGACAATATGGGACCACTGGGAAGGGGGGTGCACCAGCGTGGTGGGTCCCTCGCCAGAAAGACCCATGAGAGACCCTACTAGTCAAGATATTTCAGGCCAAGGAAAGCAAATATTCTCATGATCTAAAAGCAAAAGTAATTGTATGACTATAAAAGAAACACAAACCCACCTGAACTTCAATTCCCAGATATCCAACTATTCTTTCCTCCTCCTCAGGGTCCTTCTTAGAAACCTGACAGCAGTGGGAGGGAAGAGGAATCATTTGACACCAGCATTTCTTGGAGCAGACAGAGTTCAATTAAAAATGGAAAACAGAACCAAAACAGCCCCTAGGACCACATCTGCTTTCATCCACATATAAGCAAGTTGAATTTAAAGGGAGGCTGGACTCTATCTGAGTTGACAGCATTCTTGGGAACTGAGGCTCGGAAGCATGTAGCTGGCCCCCAAGGAGCAACGAGGGGTGCCTCCTCTAGGAACCCTACCTGGGACACCCCTCCCCTCATGTCTTCCTGGGAGCCTGTCACGAGGACACCTCCAGATGTAAAAAGTACTCATCCCAAGTCTACTTCCTGCTTGACACGTTCAGGCTGGGGCTTAGTGCAGGGCTTCTTTTCTTGGGGTCATTTAACTTTTCAGGACCTGAGAGTTTAGATCAGCCGTGGGCAAACTACGGCCCGCGGGCCAGATCCGGCCCGTTTGAAATGAATAAAACTAAAAAAAAAAAGACCGTACCCTTTTACGTAATGATGTTTACTTTGAATTTATATTAGTTCACACAAACACTCCATCCATGCTTTTGTTCCGGCCCTCCGGTCCAGTTTAAGAACCCATTGTGGCCCTTGAGTCAAAAAGTTTGCTCACCCCTGGTCTAGACCAAGCATGTCAAACTCAGGGCCCGCGGACTGCATGCAGCCCGCAATGAATATTTTTGTGGCCCAGCCAATGTAACAGTAAGAAATGTTTTAATAAAAATTTCATAACTTAATTTTTACAATATCCTGTCATATATAATCCTATATAATAAAGAGGTAATATGAAAATTAACGCCCACACGCCCTCACAAGATGGCTGCCTACGACCAGGCTGGCAGGGGGGTTAGTGAGGGACGACCAAATGACTGAACAGCAGGCTGCGTGGGGTGACCAGGCCGGCGGGGGGGGGCAGTTGGAGGCGACCAGGCTGGCAGAGGGGGGGCAGTTGGGGGCAACCAGGCCAGTGGGGGGGGGGCAGTTGGGGGCAACCAGGCCAGTGGGGGGGGGGGCAGTTAGGGGCAACCAGGCCGGCAGGGGGGGCAGTTAGGGGCGATTAGGCTGGCAGTGGGGGGCAGTGAGGGGCAACTAGGCCAGTAGGGGGGGCAGTTGGAGGCAACCAGGCCGGCGGGGGGGAGGGGCAGTTAGGGATGACCAGACCAGCAGAGGGGGGCAGTTGGGGGCAACCAGGCCAGCAGGGGGGCGCAGTTAGGGGCGATTAGGCTGGCAATGGGGCCAGTGAGGGGCAACTAGGCCAGTAGGGGGGGCAGTTGGGGGCAACCTGGCCGGCAGCGGGGGGCTGTTAGGTGTGATCAAGGCAGCACTCAGAGGCAGTGAGGGGCGATCAGGCCGGTGGGGGGTGGGGAGGGCAGTTAGGGGTGACCAGGCAGGCAGGCAGGTGAGCGATTAGGAGCCAGTGGTCCAGGATTGTGAGTGGGATGTCCGACTACTGGTTTAGGCCCATTCCCTGGGATCAGGCTAAACTGGCAGTCGGACATCCCCTGAGGGGTCCCGGATTGGAGAGGGTGCAGACTGGACCGAGGGTACCCCACCCCCTGCACAAATTTTGTGCGCCGGGCCTCTAATAACAAATCACAGCATTCACTAACAACTGATTACTACAATCGTGTTGCATTCGTTCCCCTTACGCGCCTTACACGCAGGCGCACCATTTCTCTCCACCAACCCTAGCTGTGAACATTTTAGCAGCCGATGGCCACGTCATTCGTCTTATACTGACTTGTCTGGTGTGCGCAACAGAAAATATTTTGCTTTCAAAGAACAAGAAAAATAGGTTTATTCGCTTAATTTGTGCAGTGATTTGGTGTCTGGTAAGTGAGTGTTCAAGAAAAAATATTAATTTTTATTAAGATGTTCTATTATTTTATGTTAACGATGACTCATTTATTTCAGCCCTTTATAGTCAGCACGTCTCTATCGAAATAAACCTACGTTCTGTGAACATTGGAGCTTTTGCTTTTTGCGGCCCACACAAACTTACACCTTATTTGGCCCGTGTAGCCTTGGAGTTTGCCATGCTTGACTCCGGAGGGAACTGAGAGCACACAGCCAAAGCGAACCGCACCTCCAAATAAAGGCCCGCTCCCCATCACCCTGTTACCCAGACAGGCCCCGCCCTGTATCGCCGCCTGTCCCGCGCCGTCCTTCTCACCCGGGCTTGCGGCTCCCGACACAACTCGCCCGGTGCCCGAGGGGCCGCCTCACCTCAACCGCCTCCCGGCGTCACCCAACCGTCGCTGCCCGTTCCAGTCCCGCTTCCGTGAAGTCCGCTGAGCCCCCCCACCCTCGGCCGGCGCTGACTACTGTCTGGCACGCGACCAACTCGCCGCGCGGAGGCCAAGAACTCGGGGACAACGGAAAGGAACCCAGAAACCGAGGCTAGTTTGGGCCCAGAAGCTTATGGGAACCCAGTTGTCCCAAACGCTTTGCACCGGCACGCTGGACTCTTCCTGAACAGGCCTGTGCCCGGAGACTTCTGGGAAATGTAGTCCACAGCTGGCGAAGTCCCGGAAACGGGGTCCTCCAGAAGGCTCCCAGGATGCAACTCGGCGCAGCTGTCAGGGGCGCTTTTTCGGACGCCCACTTGGAGAGCTAGCCTTTGCCGTAGGGGAGCCGTCCCGGCTTGGGCGAGCCTGGCGGCTCTGGTGTCTTTAGTGTAGCCGAGAGTGAATTAAAAGGTTCTCAGCGAAGGCAAAAATGGGAGTTAGGATGGCCAGGGACTTAGCCTTCGGTGCACGGGGCATCCCAGGTAAAGCGGGCCACGAGCTTACTTGGGTACCAGAGACTGGAGCAGGGTGTGGTATTGAACGGATGGCTCGTCTTGTTGGTTCTGGGTGAATTTGTGGGTCCAACTCGTTGTCTGGGACCCTGCGTGGAGTTATTTATACTCATGGTACAGTTTCTGCCATTGTGAATCTGTATTTCCTTAGGGGTAAGACAGTTTTTGTTAGCGATTTATGCCACTGTTGGAAAGCAGCTGTAAGTGGTCGTGAACGGATGTTGTGACCATGGGGGTTTATGCGAAGTTCTCCGTAGGACTGACAGGGATGTGAGGAGGTCTGTCACATTGTGTGGTCCTATTAATATCAGTAACTGGAGATGAGTAATATTTGTAAGATTTATTTTATTTTATTTCTTTTGTGTGCATACCATGGTGATTATGAAAGTGGATCGCTGTCCAACTGGGATTGAGAAACAGTACAGTGTTGTCTAACTTGATATGTGTTAGTTTATCTGACTACCAGTGACTGTATATGCCTGGGAAATTGTCACTGCGTTTTGATAATAATAAGTGGTAATAATCCACAGTTTCTTTTTTAAAAAAAATATATTTTATTGATTTTTTACAGAGAGGAAGGGAGAGAGATAGAGAGTTAGAAACATCGACGAGAGAGAAACATCGATCAGCTGCCTCCTGCACATCTCCCACTGGGGACGTGCCCACAACCCAGGCACATGCCCTTGACCGGAATCGAACCCGGGACCGTTCAGTCCGCAGGCTGACGCTCTATCCACTGAGCCAAACCGGTTTCGGCGACCCACAGTTTTCTTTACCAACAAAATAGTGTTATTACGTCTTCTTGGAGAATCAAATTTAAGATGCATAAAAAGATTTACAATTTATCTGCCAAAAATTTAGATATTTTATAATGAATCAAAGATGTTTTATGGGGAAGAATGCAAATCAGCATAACTTTTAAACGGGTTTTTCTGTTTGTTTTGTTAATCCTCACCAGAGGATATTTTTTCCATTGATTCTTAGAGAGAATGGAAGGGAGGAGGAAATACCGAGAAACACTGATGGCTGTGTCCTTGGCCGGAATCAAAACCAGGACCCTTTAGTCTGCGGGGTGATGCTCATTGAGCCAAACCGACTAGGACTCAGCATAACTTTTAAAAAGAAAAAAAAAAGGGAAGTGGGAGCGGCTGGGGAGAGGTCAATGGTGGGGGGGGGGGGGGGAAGGAGACCTATGTAATACTTTAAACAAAAAGGAATTTAAATTTAAAAAAAAGAAAGAAAGAAAAAGAGCCTAGCCAGTTTGGCTCAGTGGCTAGAGTGTTGGCCTGCGGACTAAAGGGTCCCAGGTTCCATTCCCATCAAGGGCACATACCCAGTAGGGGGTGTGCAGGAGGCAGCCGATAAATGATTTTTTCTCATCATTGCTTCTCTCTCTCTCCCTTCCTCTCTGAAATCAATAAAAATATATTTTAAAAAGAAATCCAGCCTGAGATAGGCTCCCACTCTTCTGTGATGTTAAGGGGACTAGTGCAGATAACTTGGAAAGCCCCTAGATTCAGTTCCCACATGTAGAGGCAGGTAGATTAGATCAGATCCCAGAATTAGGGAATCAGATGTCCTAGTTACAGGTTAGGCAAGGCAAGGAGCGTGTTTGAGATGACGTAATCAGTCTATTGGAAAACTACTTGTCTTATTTCCAAAAGTGATCATTGCATTTTTTATATTCTAAATATACAAACCAAGCTTCCATTTCTTAGGTGGGATCTGAATTCTTTGTTGCAGTTGGTAGTTTTGAAACTAAAATCTGTAGTTTTTTTTAACTATTTTTCTGACCTGAAATGGCAGATGAAAATAGAGAATGGTTCGTGGATGCAGTATTAGGGAAGAAGATAAAATTCCTTTTCTCTTCTATTACAATTTCAGAAGAAAGTCCTAAATGTTTGTGGGGGGTAAATGGGATATTTTTTTCTGACCTTTTTTGTTTCTCCTCCAGAAGTCTCTAGCTTCACCCCAACTGAGCTAAACTTCATTAAAACACTTTGTCATCAAATTCAATGACATTGCTTTCACTTAACATCATTACAGTAACAAAGAAATCTGGAAATGAAACATGCTCATCAAAGGTAGGGTAGATAAATAGTGTGGCGTACCTATATAGTGGAATAACACACAGCAGTGAAAATTACTGAATCTAGCAAATATGATGAGCAAAGAGTCATAGAAATATACATGCAGTATGATTCCATTCATAAATTTTAAAGATGCAAAATGATATTTTGTGTAGAAGTGTTACATAATGAAAAGCAAAGGTATGGTAAATAAAACTCAGAAATGTGGTTATCTTCGGGAAGGAGGAAAGATGGAGAGATGAGTTTGCAAAAGGATTTAAAATTAATTCATGTATTTACACAATTGTGTACTTTTAAAATATATTTCTTATTAGTTATAAATATTTATGGTGAAATTTAAATTTTTAAAAATAGGGATCGAAGCCAACTGTATATATATAATTCTATGAACGTGGAGAAAGATGTGGGATGTGTATACCAGATTTTTAACATTCTTCTACCCAAGGGGAGTGTTGGAGCTTGTGAATGTATGTACAGAGGGGAAACTAATAAATAAACAATGTTAAAGTCTTTTAAAAGTGTGAAATACATCTGTTATTTACATGCATATGTATTAGAAGATGAAGGGTCGAGGGTTCGATTTCCAGTCGGAATGTGTGGGGGAAATGGCCAATTGGTGTCTCTTTACCATTGATGTTTCTCTCTGTCTCTCTCCCTCCCTTCCTCCCTTCCACTCTCTTTAAAAATCAATGGGAAATTTTTAAAATAATCCAGTAGCTTTCAAATTTCTGGTGTCTCATAAGAGTTATTTTTCTACAGTTTGTTCAAATCAGAATTAAAATAAGGTCCACACATTGTAATTGGTAGATTTGACACTTAAGTCTATTTCAATTTATAGGTTCTCACTCCATCTCTTCATTTCTAAACAATTATTTGATGAAGAAATTACATTGTTTCCCTAGTAGAATTTCTCACAATCTGGATTTTGCTGATGATATTCTGACATAATTTAATATACCTGTCTTCTTATATTTCCTATAAATTGGTAGTTGAGTATAGAGATCTTACCTAGATTGAGGTTCAATATTTTTGGCAAGACCACTTTCTGGATGGTGTTATGTTATTCCACTAAGAAACACACAAAGGGAGAGAGACCAAGATGGCGGCATAGGTAAACACAGGAGATTGCTGCCGCAAACAACCACTTCAAAAATACAACTAAAAGACAGAACGGACATCACCCAGAACCACAGGAAGGCTGGCTGAGGAGAGACTCTTCAACTAGAAGGAAAGACAACAGCATACCGAGGCTCAGAGGAGGCGCAGTGTGGAAAATATAAAGGTGCAGTGATGCGCACGCAAAGCGGGCTGGTGGCTGAGGGCACGGTTGTCGTTTTCAATCAGGAGGGAGTCTCAGACTCTGAGCTCCAGATCCAGGCGAGTCTCTAGGGACTCAGACTCAAACGGGAGAAGCCGGATTGTCTGGCATCAGTTGGAATGTGAGGGCAGCTTTTCTCTCCGAGGTTTGCAGCCGTGGCTGGGGTTCTGAGAAGCAGAGCCTCTGGGAACGGGACTGAGAGCAGCCATAACTGCTCCCTCCACCCGCCCTGTTGATCCCGCCCCGCCCAAGCCCTGCGCAGAGCCATTTGCTGGATCGCCTCAGGGAAAGGCTAGATTAGCACCTCTCCAGAGGACAGAAGTTTTCCCACTGCAGACACAGCTGATTCTCACAGCCAGTCGGCCTGGTGGTCAAATCCCTCTAGTATTAACTACAACAATCAAGGCTCAACTAGAACAAGACTGCGCACAAAGACCACAAGGGGGTGCACCCAAAAAGCATAAAAAATGCAGAGACAAAAAGACATGACAGAAATGGAGGATATAGAGCTAAAAAACGCAATTTTGAGGGCTTGCAATAATGTGCTAGAAGCTGCCAATAAACTTTATGAGAGCCTCACGAAAACTAATGAGACCCTCGATGCTATGATAACCAACTAGAAATTAAGCATACACGGACTGAAATAAAGAATATTATACAGACACCCAACAGCAGACCAGAGGAGCGCAAGAGTCAAGTCAAAGATTTGAAATGCGAAGAAGCAAAAAACACCCAACCGGAAAAGCAAAATGAAAAAAGAATCCGAAAATACGAAGATAGTGTAAGGAGCCTCTGGGACAGCTTCAAGCGTACAAATATCAGAATTATAGGAGTGCCAGAAGATGAGAGACAGCAAGATATTGAAAACCTATTTGAAGAAATAATGGCAGAAAACTTACCCCACCTGGTGAAAGAAATGGACTTACAGGTCCAGGAAGGGCAGAGAACCCCAAACAAAAGGAATCCAAAGAGGACCACACCAAGACACATCATCATTAAAATGCCAAGAGCAAAAGACATAGAGAGAATCTTAAAAGCAGCAAGAGAAAGAGACGCAATTACCTACAAGGGAATACCCATACGACTGTCAGCTGATTTCTCAACAGAAACTTTCCAGGCCAGAAGGGAATGGCAAGAAATATTCAAAGTGATGATTACCAAGAACCTACAACCAAGATTACTTTATCCAGCAAAGCTATCATTCAGAATTGAAGGTCAGATAAAGAGCTTCACAGATAAGGAAAAGCTAAAGGAGTTCATCATCACTAAACCAGTATTATACGAAATGCTGAAAGGTTTCCTTTAAGAAGAGGAAGAAGAAAAAGGTAAAGATACAAATTGTGAACAACAAACATGCATCTATCAACAAGTGAATCTAAGAATCAAGTGAATAAATAATCTGATGTACAGAATGAACTGGTGATTATAATGAATCAGGGACATAGAAAGGGAATGGACTGACTTTTCTTGGGGGGGAAAGGGGAGTGGGAGATGCGGGAAGAGACTGGACAAAAATCGTGCACCTATGGATGAGGACAGTGGGTGGGGAGTGAGGGCGGAGGGTGGGGCGGGAACTGGGAGGAGGGGAGTTATAGGGGGGGGGGGAGAGGAACAAATGTCTGAACAATAAAGATTTAATAAAAAAAATAAAAATAAAAGAAACACACAAAGACTGGTTGTCTCTCTTTTTGTGAGATTCCTGGTTGTTGTTGATCAATTCCCACATCTATTGATTCATTAGGAGTTGACAGGTGATATTACATTTCCTTCATTTCTCCCACATTTACGAGTCT